>NC_053028.1:528039961-528339961 GCF_003073215.2 Triticum urartu | reverse complement strand
CCATCACCGGCGATGAGTTCGACATCATCTACACCCGTTCTTCCGCGACGGTGAAAGGATGCCTTTCTCGCTTCAGACGCATGTTCAAAAACTCAGATGATGAGTGGGTCGCTGGGCTAGATGTTGAGTACACCACAGTCCTGGGACCAGAGAAGGATCTAAAGGACGAAGAGAGGAAGAAGCCCGCCGTGATACAGGTTTGCATACATAATGTTTTCTTGGTCTACCACATATGCCATGCCGACGTTGAGTGCCAGGATTTTAAGAACTTCCTCAAGGACAAAACAGTGAAATTCATTACTGTAGACTTTAAGAACGACAGGGATGTCCTGCGTCGGATAGGTCTCGTTGTAGGCAACCCCTTCGACCTCCAGAAGAATCGGCTGGTGTCCTCTCGTCAGCCTTCAATGCTGACCCTGGCAGGAGCCATGGTTCATCCTTCGTATGGTAAACTGGAGAAACCTCCATACACGTTTCATCGTCATGCATGGCAGCGAAATGTACTAGATATAGACCACATCCACTACGCTGCAATGGATGGCTACCTTTGCTTCAATATCTACAAGGGTTGGATGAAGAGCAATAGCCAAGTGTGCGGTTCAAGGAAAGAAGTATCGGCCAAGAGGAAGAGGGACAAGGAAGAAGTCGAGGACATGGACGAGGACTCTGAGTAAGGTGGCAGTGTCATTGCTCATGGTGGTTCTAATGCAGTGTCTACAGAATAGTTGCAAAGTTTAATTTCAGGTGTGCTTAATTTAATTTGAGGGGTGTGTTGTGCTGAGCCCCCAGCGGAACTATGTTATGTTTCTTCTCATTACTTTAACTCTTCACTACGTACATACTAGTATTTCTTACATTTCATCTTTTAGTTGGTATAGTACTACCACTCGTTTCTTCACATTATATACGTACAATATATATGGCCAACATCATATAGCCAGCAGTTTAGTTGTCAAAGAATTTCAGGGTGCTTAGTTTTGTCAAAGAATTCCAGGATGCTTAGAGGGTGCTTGGATCCAAGGGACTTATTTTAGTCTGACTAAAAATAGTCTCTTTAAGAGGCTAAAGTTCCAAGCACCCCTGACTAAAGATGGGCTAAAACTAGTCTTGAGACTAATTTTTTTAGTCAGGGGTACCCCTACTAAAATGTGGATTAGTCATCTCTCTACTCATTTAACTCCTCTCCTTTAACACAGGCGAGTTCTGGATTGGAGGGTTTGGAGGATAATAAATGCTCATTAACTTGATTTTAGCCTTTTTAGTATTTGGATCCAAGCATGGGTGAGGTTAGCATGTTTTAGTCCCACTACTTTTAGTCATGGAACTGAAACGTATCCAAGAACCCTCTTAGTTTTATTTGAGGGGTGGGTTGTTCTGGACACCATTATTATGACTAGCCTTTTTAATAGTACTATATGCATAATTTGGTGACGAGCGCTATCTATATGTACCACCTTTTTTTAATTTCAAGTTTTGCTCCATGGCGCAATCCATCAATACTACTGCTGTACAAAAGTATACATTTTTTAAAAGGCTAGAGGGCGGGGCAGTCTAGCTTGGTCGGTTTCACGAGAGGCGAGGGCCTTTGTGATTTGACAGCTCATTACTGCTGGAAGGCGAGGCCTTGTGATTTGACTGCTCGTATAAATGCGCCAACGACC
The DNA here is from genome assembly GCF_003073215.2 of Triticum urartu. Lineage (NCBI taxonomy): Eukaryota > Viridiplantae > Streptophyta > Magnoliopsida > Poales > Poaceae > Triticum > Triticum urartu. Next base: position 528,338,300 of record NC_053028.1, on the reverse strand, counting down.
TGATCGAGGAGGAGCAAAGAACCATGCGGTATACTCAAGTTTTCCACTGGAGTAGTACTGCGACGGAGGAGCACGAAACACGGCAGCCCAGTGCCATATGGCGATAAAAATGATCTAATTTTCTAGTCATCTCATTGTTAGCATTGTTCTATTCATTCCCTCAAAAAAACCATTGTTCTATTCATGCCTCGCAGAGAACGTGACACGTGCGGCGAAACACCCGAAGCAAAAGATGAAACATAGGAGCAAAAGAAGGAAGATTATCGCCCCAAATGATCTAATTCGCCGCGGAGTCGTAACTGCTTCTTCATCGCCTCCACGACCTCCATCTCCTTGCACGTCTCCTCCGCCATTTTCTTCATTTTGTCCATGACGCAGGATTTCTCGACGCGAGCCTTCATCATCTATTCCACGGCCGCATTACGTACCTTGACAGCTGCCGGGTGCTCGATGCGGAGATTCGCCAACTCCTCCTTTTGTTCCATGACGAGGGCCTGCATCATCTTCATCGAGGAACTACTATTCTCATCCAGCTTTTTCCAGCCGGCGTTCTTCTCCTTCAACAGGTCGATCTCATGGCAGAGCTTCGCCCTGTCCTCCTGAAGTCGCGGGATTTCACCGGTCGCCTTCTTCTCCGAGGCAATGCTCTTCTTCAGCAGCATCACCAAGCCGGCGGTCAACTCCCCCTGCTGATTGAGCTCAGCGGGCATGTCGTCGAGGCTCTCCTTCAGCAACTCCATCAAGCCTTGGATGAACTCCTTCTACTTATTGAGGTGCTTATTGAGCTGACCGGGCATGCCGTCGAGGGATAACGACTCCAGCTCAGCCGGCTCGGCATGTTCGCCTCCGCGGCTAGGGCACTCCTGGGAGCCATCGCCTGCCCGTGAGAGATCTTTTGAGGTCTCTACGTGGCGGCGAGCCCTCTTTTTTTTCCGCAGTCTTGGTTGCCGCTCCCTTGTAATGAGTAGTTCTCGACCTAGAGCTCTGCTCACCGGTCATGGCAACGATGGACGAAGAAGAAGCACTTATGAGGAGGAAAGGTAGAGTAATTTTCGGTTAGGTAGTTCCCCTTTTTATAACCTATGTACTAGCACTAGTACTAATACCTGCATAGTGGGAACACGTTCAGGTTTGGTACGTACTAGTAGGTGTGAGCAGGCTTTCGAATGTGATGGGAACAAGGTAAAGATTAATTGATGGTTTTAGTTTCGAGGCCCAAAATGGCTCCCGATGAGTTTAGAGGAACATAAATTTCAAGTACTACACTGCTCAAATGCGTAAATATTATGTTACTGTCAAAAATTGACACAAAATACGAAGGTGACCAATGGAAGTACTACTAGCAATCCATGATTTAACTACTCGCATGCGCGCAATGGAGTAATAATGTCTTTCTTCCGCCCTCACGTCCACTCAATTTGCATGCGCTGTATTAATTGACCATCAATGAAGTGAACGACTTTACACGCGTCAAATTATCACATGGGGTGGATGTTGGTACAAAATTGCGTCCGCCCGTGTACCCGTGTGTGCGTGCAAGGGAATAAGTGCGTGCATGGCGTGCGTGCACATCTTTGCTTCATGCATGTACCGCCAGTATGGCTCAGGGAGGACGAGTACATTCTTCTGGAACCAGCAGCATGCCACTGTGATCAATCCACGCAAGGAGGTCGCGACAACGCCTCCACATGTGCCACGTGGCTTCATGAACTGTAAGAGAGACACTGTGTAGCGTGCCATTGGTATTCTAATTTACGTGTTTTGCACATACTCGAAGTACTAGTAAGGTACACGTGCATTGCACGCATCAGATTTTGCAACCAAATTATGAATAAATACCACACTATAGCATGTAAGCTCTGAGTCATATATGCCTGATGTAGCCCTTCGTTTAATTCTTATAGTTCATCTCATTCAAAATCAATTAGTTTTTATAAAAAAGCTAAGAACACGGGAATATGAAAAACATGGGATTATAGTGGAATGTTGTCTTGAATCCTACAGGATTGTACGAGTGTTTGACTGTGCATAGAAAAAACGCAGAATTCTTTCAAAGAGGTTTGAGTGGATGGGATGTTTCCTATGAAATCTAGTGCAAATGAATCATATGGAAAAATTCCTATCGTTTACAATCCTACGAATCAAACAACCAAGATAGGAAAAATTCCTAATGATTAGAATCCTCCAAAATTCCTTTGAGAATCCTTTGAATCAAAGAATCCCTTAATCTATTTTATGATTCATGGAATTGTGTGTTGTAAAGCATAAAGTAAAAACAAATAATGGCAATTCAACTATAAAAAAAGTTTGGGCAGATATGATACGGAAGATTCTAGAACAAAAGAGAACCATTGTTGTTTTGAGGTTTGTGCATTATGCTTAAGTTCAACCATGGAGTCCTCTAGATTGTACATGTGGCAAAATCCGGTGGGGGCCTAGAAGATGGTGCGAGGGGCCAAGTGGAGGGAGACTATGAAGGAATGCACAAGTGCGAGATCGATATTTAGAGAGAGGGGGCGAACACGTGCGCTGTTGTGCGCAGTGGCGGAGCCATGAAAAATAAATGAGCTAGGGGGCCAAGCATTGCTAATCCTTTACGAGGAGGGTCAATTCATGAACTTAAACCATTTTTAGCAGCAATTGTCTAATGATCACATTCATATTAGCCTCGATATATAGTGATGTTAGGGGGGAGGGGGCAGGGCCCTTACTGCCCCTGTCTTCGCCATTGTGCATGCGTCTGAGAGATGAAGCGGAAGGCATGGATGATGAGGGGGGACGTTGGATATATAATAATGTGGCTGTATAAGCTATATATGTTAATCCTATATAGAGAGGTATAGATTGATTGATGTGGACGTGGGAGAGAGGGTGAGACCTCACTGGATATATCGATTGATCGGTTTGTGTGGAAAACTATGAAAGACCTAGCTATATACATACATACATACATACATACATACATACATACATACATAGAGGAACATCGATCGTTGCGCATGCACGCGTGAGAGATAAAGAATGCCCGATATGATGGAGAGGGGGATGTGTGTGGGTGTGTGCCTTCATGGGAGACCGACCTGAAGAAAAATATTGCATGAGTGCGATGGATAATGCCGACTGGTAGTGTGTGTGCATGCATGCACGAGAGAAAGTTAGTGGTACAATTATAAAGAGAAGACTACTGTGTGGGTGTAAAAGAATAGGTGAGGTCACAATCAAAGTAAAGTTGAATTCAAATATTTGAATAAGAGATCCTGATGTTTGAAACCCATGCATGCATGAATATAACGGAGATCTGCGCGGTGTGGTTTGGAAACGAGCATGTTGTAATGTATACACATTGAACAAGGTCAGACTGATTTGAATTTGAGATACCAATGGCAGACATCATTTGGCCACATCGCATCCGTGCATGGACACACTATTCTAATTGGAGATGATGGGCGGCTTTCGCATCACATATCTATATCTATACCCCTATATATATATATTATATATTATATTTTTTTATATTGTGTGCGGGTAACTTTAACTTTGAAAGATGGTCGTTGGATGAGGCGAATCCGATGGTCCAAAGATGGCAAATTTGAGCACTACTGGTCGTTGGATATCATCTAGATTCCACCAGATTTTGCCACATGTATAGTCTAGAAGACTCCATGGTTGAACTTAAGCATAATGCACAAACATCAAAACACAAGCACTTCTTATTTGTTCTAGAATCTTCCGTATCATAATTGCCCAAATGTTTTTCTACATGATTTGCCGTTATTTGTTTTTTACTTTATGTCTTACGATGCACAATTCCATGAATCTTAAAATAGATTAGCTTTCTTATAAAAAACTAGATGATTTTGAATGAAATGAACTATAAGAATTAAATGAACATCTACATCATGCATATATGACTAAAAGCTTGCATGCTATAATGTGGTATTTATTCATAATTTGGTTGCCAAATCTCATGCGTGCAATGCACGTGTACCTTACTCTAGTCTAAATGGTGTTTGTGTGTGTGTTGTGCGTGTTGAGGTGCAAATTGTCTTTTTTTGGGTACACGTTAAGCTTGTTCTTCCAAAATTTCAAGCCGCGCCTTGTTATGCTGAAAATTCAAGCTAGCGTCTCTGTCTATCATGCTGCGAAACTCCCGCCTCTTTAACCCGCGCCTTGTTAGCCCGTAATATTTAAGATATATCTTTGTCTCGTTGTGCTCCGACAATTCCCTCCATCTCAACCCGCGCCTTGCTATTCCGAAATTACAACGCGCGTGAAAACTCCCACCTCCTGTGAAATCCCGACACGCAAATGCCCGTGGTACCCCTGAACCGAAAGAACCGCCTCAAATCGGTGGGGCTACTTTCGTAACTTACCCCACATTTCGGACAAGCGCGTCTCTAAGCCATGGTTCCCCGCTGCCATCCCATCCCCCCACCCATTCGTACACCGAGGCCGCGAAAACCCGCAACGAAACCCCACACCCTGCTCCGTCCGCCACCTAGCCGGAGCCTCTTCCCCGATGATGTCGTCCATAGCAACACCTCGACGTCCCTCATCCACCGTACCGGATGAGGATCCGTCATCGATCTCATCTTCCCACTGGTTCAGCCACCCTGCCCCGACGTTCCCCTCGTCTTCTGTGCCACCTCCATTCCCACACCGTCGTCTTCACCTGCACCACCGAAAGAGCATCATCATCACCGTTTCCTCAGATGAAGCTGCGGCCTAATCGGCGCCACCAAAGAGGTTGTACACTAATCGCCGCATTTTCTTCTTGATTCGATCTCACGGTGCTGCCGGCGCTCGGTCCAGAGCCGACACGGCGCGGCTCCATCCACGGTGGTGTCACCGACCACTTCCTCCACGGCGTCGCTCCCTTGGCGACGACGTCCACATCAGTAGGAGCTGCTGCTGCTTTAGCTCTCGCTCGCGCTGCTGCTCTGCTCTTGCTCTCGGTCCCCTGCCTGGTCTGCTCTTGCTATTGCTCTTGCTCGCACTGCTGCTCTCGCTCTTGCTCTTGCTTGTGATGCTGCTCCGATTTAGCTACACTTTAGTCGACTGAATCGACTTTTGGGTCAGTCGATTTTCAGGGGGTGGGGGCTCGCCGGGGTGAAGGAAGAACCAGCCGCAGCGGGGGAGGGGGGCTCGCCGGAGAGGTACCCCACTATCTATCTTAGGGTTCAGGATGGGGGCGGTGGTCGCCGGCGGTGGCGGGGCGTTGGCGGGGCGGTCGCGTGGGGATCGCCGGAGAAAAAGCTCGGCATGGGGGGGGTAGAGGGATGGCCGGGGCGGTGGGGGACTGGTGGTGGGGAGTTTTTTCGGGGCGGGCGGGGCGGTGCACCGCCGGCCGCGGGCGGCGGGGGGCTGCTGTTTGGCCGATGGTGGCTGGCGGCTCAGGGGGGTGGAGGTTGAAGATGAACCGCATGCGCTTGATTTTGTATCCAACGGCTACAAAATCGACTGACTAGAGATGAAAAAGTCAGTCGACCGACGTGTAGCCTCACCTTGCTAGTGCGTTCAGTTTCGATAGCAAAATTCAGTTTCGACAACAAAATTCAGTTTCGACAGTTAAGTTCAGTTTCGACAGTTAAATTCAGTTTCGACAGTTAAGTTCAGAGATGAGCGGCTGATGTATTTTACATCTAGCACTTTGTGGTTATGTGTTTTACGTCATGTATTGGAGATGCTATTAGAATTCCACTCAGGTTAACGTTGTTTGTTGTCTCTCTTGTCCTGCTTCAGCCTCGGCATTGTACAACTCACCAGAGCTACTCCAACGATGAAACCCTCCATCACAGCGGAGCAGTACCCCGGGCTCCATCTCCAGACGCCTAAGATCTTCTTCCCCTCCTCCGATAGCCAAGTCAGCCGGAGCATCCTCACCGGCCAACCCAATCATGCTGAGATCGACATGGCTTCGCCAAAGAGGTTGTACACTTGTTGCATCTCTTTTTGACTCTACATGTTATATATATTGTCTACTGAGCACTCATAGTAACGGGAAATACGATTATTTTATCCTACTATATGACAAGCAGTGAGGTACCAGGCAACTTAGCCACTACAAGAAATATGTCAACTAGTGACCTTCTGTCAGTGACCCTGGAAGAATTGGTCATAGATCTATGACCATTTAAGACCAATTGGTCAAAAGCTGTTTGGGGGGCTCCAAACCCTAAACCATTGCGACCATTTTGGTCAGAAAGGTCATAATTTCCTTACACGAAATGGTCATAAAGCAAACAACGCTAGTCCACTGCCTTATTTCTAGTTGTTAACGACCAATATAGATGGTCATAGCCTTGTAAATTGTGGTGGGTTGCGATGACTAGGCGTCATCTCATCAATTTTGCCTATGTGTCATGTCCATGTGTCAATTTTCCTTAGGTTGTGAAGCAACCTATATTTCTGTTATTCCAAAAATTCCCAAAAAATTCTCATAAATTGTTTGGATCATATCTTCATCAAATATGTCAAAAACCTTCCTTGCCTAGTTCAAAAATAATTCAACAATATTCATTTTCCTATTCTGTTCAGAGCAGCACTTTGTGAACGAAGTACCACTTTGGCATGTCCAAATAGTATCCATTTTCTATAGTGCTTTCCTATGCCAAAATAACCATCCTACACCAAATGCCAGCTCAATCCATTCATTATTTTGAGCCCAGGTTCAACATTCGTATTTATGTCCAGTGTGGTACTTTGCGAAGCAAGTACCACCTAGGCTCCTCCTTTTGAGCTGAAAGTTTGTGAAGACGGTCTTCTTAGTAACTGATCATCCTCAGCCAAAACTCACGCCCGTTAGCCATGTACATTTCCCGTATCGCTAATCAAACAGTTGGCTGCTAATTCATGTTTGAGCATCGATCGGTCTCCTTGTGAGAATCTTATGTTGTAATTATCTTCCTAGAACCTACCTGGCGAGTGCCCAACCCACTAGACATGCCTAGTCTGCCCAAAACACATGGCAACGCCACGGTCACGCGGTGACCACGCGGCGGTCATGCGAGTTTACGCGCTCTAGAGTTGGGGCCCTCGGCCACCACCCAAACCTCGACGTATCGCCACCAAACCATGTATTTATGATTAAATAGGTACTTATGTAACTAGAATGATTTTTGGAAAAAATAAATAGCAAACTATGAGGCAACTACAGTTCAAATTTGACCCGCTTCCAACTGAATCGGCGGAAATTTGTCTTTTTCACAAGACGTGGACCAAAACTTTTTACATCCAACCATTTTGTCAATTGTGCATTAAATATGTCCTAGTATTTTAGAAAATTGATTTGGTCCAATTTTGCAACAATTGTTTTGGAGGTCCTTCACAAAAAAACCTCCTTTTAGGCACTCGAAAAATGGAAAATGGTTTTTTCGTCCAAAGAAAATGAAAACTTCCTTAGGCAACATTGTTTGCCATTCCAATATGCACCCTTGTGCACAATAGGAGATCATTTGAACAAACTATGCCATGAATGTGGCCATAAGATTGATCATTTGGCTTGAAAGCCATTGATCTCCATACGTCATAGCTCGTTTCTGAGAACACTTATCTAAAAAAATTGCCGTATTACAAGTTTCTTATTTTTCCTGGGAACTTGGCCACATATAATGACACAATGCGAAGGTTTCCCAATTTTTTGATTTTTTTGAATTTTTTATCCCCGTTTCAAAATGCGGTCAAAACGGCGGGAATGACCGTTCCTAGCTAGTGGCTGAATCTTGGAATTTTTTTTGGTATTTCTCTGATTAAATAGATACTTATGTACCTAGAAATGATTTTTGGAAAAAGTAAAGAGCAAACTACAAGGCAGCTACAGTTCAAATTTGACACACTTCCACTTGAATTGGCGGAAATTTGTCTTTTTCACGAGAGGTGGATCAAAACTTTTTACACCCAACCATTTGGTCAATTGTGCATTAATTATGGCCTAGTATTTTATAAAAATGATTTGGTCCAATTTTGCAACAATTATTTGGGAGGTCCTTCACAAAAAAACCTCCTTTTGGGCACACGAAAAATGGAAAATGTTTTTTTGTCCTAAGAAAATGAAAACTTCCTTAGGCAATATTGTTTGCCATTCCAAGATGCACCCTTGTGTGCAATGTGAGATCATTTGAACAAAGTATGCTATGAATGTGGCCATAAGATTGATCATTTGGCTTAAAAGCCATTGATCTCCACACGTGATAGCTCGTTTCTGAGAACACTTTTTTAAAATAATTGCTGTATTACAAGTTTGTTATTTTTCCTGGGAACTTGGCCACATATAATGACACAATGCGAAGGTTTCCCAATTTTTTGTTTTTATTTTGAATTTTTTATGCCCGTTTCAAAATGTGGTCAAAACGGTGGGAATGACCGTTCCTAGCTAGTAGTTGAATCTTGTAATTTTTTTGGTGTTTGTCTGATTAAATAGATACTTATGTACCTAGAAATGATTTTTGGAAAAATTAAGAGCAAACTACAAGGCAGCTGCAGTTCAAATTTGACCCGCTTCCTACTGAATCGGCGGGAATTTGTCTTTTTCATGAGAGGTGGATCAAATCTTTTGACACCCAACCATTTGGTCACTTGTGAATTAAATATGGCCTAGTTTTTTATAAAAATGATTTGGTCCAATTTTGCAACAAATATATGGCAGGTCCTTCACAAAAAACCTCATTTTGGGCACTCGAAAAATGGAAAATGCTTTTTTCGTCCAAAGAAAATGAAAACTTCCTTAGAAAATATTGTTTGCCATTCCAATATGCACCCTTGTGCACAATATGAGATCATTCAAACAAACTAGGCCAGGAATGTTGCCATAGGATTGATCATTTGGCTTGAAAGCCATGAATCTTCACGCATGATAGCTCATTTCTGAGAACACTTTTTTAAAAGAATTGCCGTATTACAAGTTTATTATTTTTCCTGGCAACTTGGTCACATATAATGATATAATGCGAAGGTTTTCCATTGTTTTTGAATTTTTTATGCCCGTTTCAAATGCGGTCAAAATGGCTGGAATGACCGTTCCTAGCTAGTGCTTGAATCTTGGATTTTTTTGGTGTTTCTATGATTAAATAGATACTTATGTACCCAGAAATAATTTTTGCAAAAAATATAGAGCAAACTATGAGGCAGCTGCAGTTCAAATTTTACCCGCTTCCTGCTGAAACGGCAGAAGTTTGTCTTTTTGACCAGAGGTTGATCAAAACTTTTTACACCCAACCATTTGGTTACTTGTGCATTAAATATGGCCTAGTTTTTTATAAAAATGATTTGGTCCAATTTTGCAACAATTATTTGGTAGGTCCTTCACAAAAACACCTCATTTTGGGCACCCGGAAAATGGAAAATGCTTTTTTCGTCCAAAGAAAATGAAAACTTCCTTAGGCAACATTGTTTGCCCTTCCAATATGCACCCTTGTGCACAATATGATATCATTCGAACAAACTATGCCATGAATGTGACCATAGGATTGATCATTTGGCTTGAAAGCCATGAATCTTCACGCATGATAGCTCATTTCTCAGAACACTTTTTTTAAAATAATTGCCGTATTACAAGTTTATTATTTTTCCTAGCAACTTGGTCATATATAATGACATAATGCGAAGGTTTTCCAATTTTTTCTTTTTTTTTGAATTTTTTATGCCCGTTTCAAAATGCGGTCAAAACAGCGGGAATGACCGTTCCTAGCTAGTGCTTGAATCTTGGAATTTTTTTGGTGTTTCTATGATTTAATAGATACTTATGTATCTAGAAATAATTTTTGGAAAAAATATAGAGCAAACTATGAGGCAGCTGCAGTTCAAATTTTATCCGCTTCCTACTGAATTAGCGGAAATTTGTCTTTTCACCAGAGGTGGATCGAATCTTTTGGCACCCAACCATTTGGTCAACTGTGCATTAAATATGTCCTAATATTGTAGAAAATTAATTTGGTCCAAATTTGTATCAAATATATGCTAGGTCCTTCACAAAGGAACTCATTTTGGACACTCGAAAAATGGAAAAATAATTTAAAAGAACTCATCTCTCATAACTCTTTAATTTTTTTTGTCTTATTTCAATTTGTGATTATTCCTGAAAACTATAGCCAAATTTGCTGACACAATGAGAAGTTTTTTTTTTCAAATTTTCAGGTCATAATAAAATAGCTAGCATGATTTCGCACCTTACTTTTAGTCAATTACGACCAATTTAAATGGTCAAAATATCATACCTGTATACTGTGTTCTGATTGGTCCAGGGCCTCTCACGCGGATCATGGATAAATCACCGTCGAATCCTCGTGGATCCAACGACCCTCACCTCACCCTCTCACGGTCTCACCCACCCACCTCGAGCTACCCCTAAAAAAACCCCCACCACACACCACTCCTCTCTCTCCCCACACCCCCTCGTCCAAACTCCAAATCCTAGCCTCCTTGCCTCCGCACGCCACCACCCACCCACCGCCTCGTCCTTCCCACAGCTCGCCGCGACGACCTCTCCTCTCCCATCTGCTTCCCTCCCATAGCACGCGGAACGCGCCGCCGTCTCCTCCCTGATCCAACGCGCCGCCGTCTCCTCCCCGATCAAGATCGAACACATCGCCGTCTCCTCCCCGATCCAACGCGTCGCCGTCTCATCCCTGATCTAGATCCAACACGCCGCCGCCTCCTCCCCAATCCCCTGATCGACACGCCGACTCTCTCACCTTGCCGGCAGGTCCCTCCGCCACCCCTCCTCCCCCTGCCCCGACCCCCTGCGCCACATGTCGGAGCTCGGATCGCGCGCTGCTGTTCGCTGGCGGGCTGAGGCGGGTGTCCGGGCGTGCGCCATGGACGTGGACAGCATTGAGTGCCTCTCGCTGCCCGACGCCGACATGGATGCGGACGATGTCGACCTCGCCCTCCACCCGCACGGCGGGCTCCTCGCCGCCGCCGCCGCCTCCCACCCGGCCGCCTACCCCAAGGCCGCCATCGGCGCGGTTGGCATCGTCGCGCCGCGGAGTAGCGTGCACGAGCTGCTCGAGTGCCCCGTCTGCACCAACTCCATGTACCCGCTGATCCACCAGGTTTATTGATTTTGCCCGCCCCTTCTTGATTCTGGCGCAACGTGCTGTGTGTCGGGTGTGCTTGGAGCCTTGGACTTGGTCTGCTTCAGGACCGGGGCCGATTCTTGGGTTCAAATGGGGATCTGGGTTTGGGAAATCGATAGTTTCCAATTGCGTAGCTAGTGTCAAATTTTTGGGGGATATTGGTGTAGTGAATTGTCTGTCATTTCACATATGCTGGGATTTTGGTCACGTGCTCTGCCGTAATCAAACAAAAATAGCATATGTATTCCTTGTATCATTGTTCTTGTTCATTGGGATTTTGGGTGATCCTTTCCTGCCATGTAGAGGATTATGAAAAGGTTATAATTTAGGATCTTGCAAACAAGCATGCTATTAGACAGTTTCTACCTGGTAAAAATTGGGGTACAATCCTGAACAGAAATTGGTGTGATATGATTAATAAATTGAGGGATTTGGGCAATCTCAAACCTCATTATATTTGTTTTCTGCTCCCATCTTATTTTCTGTATTTGATTTGATTGTGGATATGTGATCAGCCCTTATGGAGGATATAAGGTGGAGTACAGGTCAAGTGATTAGCCCTTGTGGAGCTGGATGGACGAAGCAGCTGATTTGTTAGCGCATCATCAAATGCTGTCTTTGTATTTCTTCTTGCTCCATGAATTACCCATCAATATGGTGCATAGATAGAAATTTCTCATAGATCCTGGTTTCGTGCTTGCACCTTTGGTCCGCATGGTTTTTGTGGGGATATGGTACCGGACTAGAGCGTAGAGGCTGATGATTTCTTGATGCATACAGATTGTGGATGCCATGTCTGAAACTGTTCAATTTTGGATGACTCAAACCGGCTCTAGCTAGCAATCTCTCTCTCCTTCTCGGTGTATGTGCGCGCCTGTGCATCCATTGCATGTAAAATCACGTTTTCAAACTCTTCTACTGTCTGATAGACTGACCTTGAATGCACCAACACATTGTCTCAGTTTTCCATGCTCTATCTAGTACTACTTCCTAACTTCCTATACATATAGGAGTATTCTGCTTGCTTTGGTTGCTAAACCAAAATACCATGGCTGGGTGACGTTCGTCTGTCCTGGGTTACGTTAGCATACTAGTACAACACAGCTAGTCATAACAAGGTTAGTTCATCGTATACTGCGCTTGATATAAATGCTTAGCTTCTAACAACAAGTAATTTGGGAATAAATTCTTCCATCAGTTTAATATGATTTCTGTTGATAGATTTGTCTAGTACTGTTGAAATTGTGATCAACATAGTATACTGTTGGGTTCTTACCCATAACATGAGGATATCTGTTTTTCAAATGTGGAAGCCATCATAACATCATCTAGTCATAGTTACACGCATTGTTTAAATTTTTCTTCTTTGAATTTCACATTGCAGTTCTTTGTTGTAAGATAATGCACATGTATCAATACCAAATATGGAAAGCTTTAGTAAAAGATGTAAACATGCTCATCATATGCTATCTGATTCCGAGTCGATTTAGATTAATTATGATTTTGTTATTCTACTTTATGATTTACTCAATCACTATTGTTTCATGATGATCATGTAGTAATGCTCCTCTTCTTCCTCGACCACCTGAACCACCACGCCGACGGGGCTCCTGAAGCATCAACTTCAATAATGGTGACCATCCATTCCTCCATTCCTTGCTTGCAGCTAGCGTTTTAGTTTTCCTAGAGCTAGCTAGTTTAGTCTGCTATGGTTTGGGGGTGCTTTGGGTTTCAATTCACAGCAGCAGACGCACCATTCTTTTGCCTTTTTCAGTTAGATTCCTTTGGATTGTTTGGCATCAGAACCTGTTCAAGGAGATTTGCTTTTGGTAGATGCAGAGTATAGATTAAGTATTCCATAAAATTAACCACATGAGTATAATACTTAATAGCCAATTTTCGTGGTCAAATTCAGCCCTGGATGCAAATGGACGTCATGATTCTATTATGCGCCGAGGTCGGTGGTCGAATTGAGGTGCCTCTGGACTGCAGTGTATTAGGTTGCCAGGAGTAGTAAAACTTAGTGTTGTATTGAGGATTTAAGGTGGCTGGGCTTATAAGTTAATCATCAGCGTGAATGCTTTGTTTGTCTGATCCTCACAAGTTAATGCTTCGCTCGTCTGGGTGTGTGATAATGCCAGGTTTCTTGTGCAATCAGATTACATTTCTGTTTGTTATGGTAATATAAAAAATATTCGTGCTGTTAAAATTTTCACAGTGCGTGCCTTTCATTTCTTTAGTTTGATTGTTTCCCTTGTATTCAATATGCTTCTAGTGGCTGATCCTTCCATTTTTGTTGTGTCATCTTTATTTTCACAGGTGTTGTGTGTTCTGGAAGATGGAAGAGGAAGAAAACCTATTTTTGTTGAACTAAATTTTCTGTATTCTGTTTTGTTGTACGTATCATTTGATAGTTTTGTATAGGAACAAGTGATACTATTTTGTAGGGCTTTATGGCCTGTGATGTAAACATATTTAGTGCTGAAATATGAAATTTGCAAAATTTGTCGAAAAGGTGGATCATATGTATGAATATGTGAATGGGCTGAAATGTGTACTGGACCAACTCCAGGATTGAATTAATATTTGAATGTATAAAAAGGCCGAATGTAAACCAGAAATGGGCTGCACAAAATTTTACATATATTCCTGAAAGGCCAAACATGCATAAAAATTGATGGGTTGACTAGTTGGGCTTGGCCCATGTAGCTGACAAAAATTAACAAAAATAAATATACTAAATGGGCTGAATTAATGGGCTAGGCCCGTGTAGAAAACCGAATTGAATCGGGCTGAAACCATCAATTTTTGGGCTACACTAGACGTCTACGTGTCCTGGGGAGGTTGCTAGTGACCAAAAATTTGGTCGTGGAACCAACGACCTTTTACAGAAGGTCAATAATTTCAGTTTACGACCGCCAGCTTTTGACCTTCTGGTTTTGGTCACAAAAAGGTCGCAAATGAAAAACTATGACCTTTCAGAGACCAATACTGAGGGTCACAAGTTGACATATTTCTTGTAGTGAGCTATCCATGGACTCTCTTGAACGCCATCATTATTTATCTTTGCGCGTTTCAGCTGTGCATTTATCGATGGGCGTGGGAGTTGAGCTAGTATGGCAGTGGCCTGGGTCCAAAGTAATAGAAGTAGCACAAAAACATTTTTTTAGTGTAGGATTTTCCTTGCTCAAGCCTGCCTACTAGAATCGCCAGTGCTTGAAAGGAAAAGTGAATGAAAACATCGGAATTGGAAAGTTTCCTATGGTACTACTTTTCATGAATTTGGTGCAAAGGAATGGAGCAAAGGAAAACTGTAGGATTTGTTCCTTTAGTGTCTCCTTGAAAGAAAAACCGTAGGAATTCTAATTTCCACTTCTCCTCCTTTTCATATTCCTATTCATCAAGCACAAGACTAAGAGATGGTAGCATAATAGCATTATAACCGTACATTTTCTTGTGGTCTGACTTAATCTCACCATGCTTTTTTGCATCCTGTGATCTTCCAATTGTTGTGAATCAAACACCCAGATTGGCAGAAATCCTGTCTTTTTAAATTCTCCGTTTTGCACGTGCATTCCTATCCTATACATGTCTATTTCCTATCCCTGCATTGTTAGAATCCTCAAATTCAAACAAGCCCTTACTCAATTACTTCTATTACAGATATGTGTCAAAGAAAACCTTGTGTGGTTTGTCCTGCTCCTGCGGCGCTGTGTTCCACCCCAGCTCAGCTGCTCCAACGACGGAAGGGTTCACCACACCAGGGATCCGCTCTCCAGACTGTCTTTCACCGCCTCAGATCTTCTTCCCCACGACCGGCAGCCACGGCAACTGCATTACCATCATCAACTGAGCAAGATGACCTTGAGGACTACATGGGTCCACAAGAGAGGTTGCACTCTTCCGTGTCTGCTTATGTTATGCGTCGCTTAATATGATGACATGCTACATTATCGTCGTGTTCACCTATTAGACTCCGAGTCAGGTCCAAACTAATGCTGAAACTTGAGTTTTTAAATGGTTGTGGGGTACATATTGGGGCGGCAATCAGTACTATCTGTCTACTATCTGGTTAATCTCCGGTGTCTACTATGAGTTTCATGTTGGGTGCAAAGAAACATTAAAGGAGCCATTATCTGTATTTTTTAACTAAAGCTATTATCTGCCTGCTATCATTGGTTTTGGGTCTATCCACATTTGCTACCATCACTCTGGATTTGTGCATGCACTCCTTACATAATCTCACTATGTTTTATTCCTATGCATGCCAGTTATTGTACACAATGGAACTGATCATGTAGAGCAAAAGAGACGAGCCTTGCGTGGCAATAAAATTTCATGCAGACGTCGTTCCATGGTGGGCGCAAAGGCAGCCCCCTCCACCCATTTTGGATCGTAATCAAGAGGAAGATAACTGTTCTGAGGGGGATTCAGAAGGAGAAGACCACTCCTATTTACCCCTTGAGGTCTTCGCTCTAACTTGGCATGCTGATGTTGGTAATATCATGCATATGGTGCCTTGCATTGCTTACTGTATACATTAAAGATGTCATCTGCTTAGTTTAGACATGCTTTGTGTCAATGCCATCTGTTTAGTTTCTTTATCGTATATGTGAATCATGCAATGCCATCTTGTCTAGCCTGGCATCATATATGTGAATTTTGCAATGCCACCCTGGTTAGCTAGTCATCTTATGTGTGAATTATATCATGCCATCATTTTTTATTACATGTTAAATTTTTCAACAATTTTAGTACATTCAATTACTCTTCCTGTGCATCAGCCATTCGGCACGGTCATGTAAAAATCTGGAGTGGAAACAAGGTCTTCAGAGCAGACAATGCTATCTGATGAAGCGCATGTCTTGCTAGTTACCGATAGCTCACTAGTAGAAAACGGACCATTAGTACCGGTTTGTAAGGGCCTTTAGTGCCGGTTATGGAACCGGCACTAAAGTTTCGGCACTAAAGGCCCCCCCTTTAGTACCGGTTCGGCACGAACCGGCGCTAAAGTGCCACCACGTGGCGTGAGCTCGCGCCCTGGTACGGGGGACCTTTAGTACCGGTTGGTGTTACCAACCGGTACTAAAGGTTTTTTTTTGAATTTTTTTTTGAAAATTTTGGAATTTTTTTTTGATTTTTTTTGAATTATTTGATGATTTAGTCTCTAATCACCTCTCTTAACTGCTCAAGTGTGGATCACTCATTCCAAATCATCTAACTTCCCGACCGGTCACCCATCCCTCTCACTACTCCAGCCCGAGCACGCTTAACTTTCAGGTTCTATTCTCCTTCGTTTCCGAGTCTGCACTTGTTGTTTTCCTGACAATAGTAAGATGTCAATCCTATTAACCCTCAGGAGTTTAGCTTGAGCATGAAGTCACACATTTCACCGTTTGAGTTTGAAACTATTATTCTAAAAAAACAGTAATTATTTAGTAACGCTAATATATCTTGAATAAGTTTGACCATAGTTTGACCACAGTTTGACCATAGTTTGACCAGATTTGACCAAAATTCAAAAAATTGAAATAATTATTTAGTAACACTAATATTCTTGAATAATTATGTAGTAACACTAATATTTCTTGAATAAGTAGTTTGACCAGTTTGACCACAGTTTGACCAGATTTGAACAAAATTCAAAAAAACTGAGATACTTATTTAGTAATACTAATGTTATTGCGTAATTATTTAGTAACACTCTATATTTCTTGAATCAGTTGTTTGACCGGTTTGACAAGATTTAACCAAAATTCAAAAAAACATAAATTAGAGCATATCTTTTTTTCCTTTTACAATTTGTCATTTCAAAAATTGTCCTAAACCCTAAACCCGGGACTTAAAACGTCGGAAACTCTATGCTAAACAGTAAAAACTAAGGGTTTAGACCATAAAACCTAACCCTAAACGTTGAAATCTAAACCCTAGCACTAAACGCTAAAAACGTCCCAAAAAACGTCTAAAACGCCCAAAAACTCTATTTTCTTTTTGTAATTTTTTGATTTTTAAAAAATTGTCGAAACGGAAAACTGGTTGTTTCAGCGGATGAACCTTTTTGTTCTGCAAATTTTGATATATTATATGTATTTTTCTGAATTAGGATGATTTAGTTATGATTTTTTCAAGTTTGAAAATTGCCCTATAGTGCCGGTTTGTGTCTCCAACCGGTACTATAGGTCAGACCCCTTTAGTACCGGTTCATGGCACGAACCGGTACTAAAGGTGATCGTGGGGCCCCGGCCTGACGCCAGCCTGCCACCACCCCTTTAGTACCGGTTCGTGCCACGAACCGGTACTAAAGGTTCAACACGAACCGGCATTAATGCAAATCCGTTCGAACCGGCACTAATGGTACCATTAGTACCGGCTCAAATACAAACCGGCACTAATGTGCTTCACGTTTGACCCTTTTTCTACTAGTGGCTCCTCAGAGGAGGATTTAGAGACAGATGACCAGTCATATTCCCCCCCCCCCCCCCCCCCCCCCCCCCCCCCCCCGAGGTGCATGCCCTAACTTGGCAGGGTTATGTTGCTCATATCGTGCATATGGTACCTTGCATTGCTATGTCATTTGCTTAGTTTAGACATGCTTTGTGTGAATGCCACCTGTTTAGTGTCTAATTACCATATATGTGAATTATGCAATTCCATCTTGTTACAAGACATTATATATGTGAATTATGCAATGTTATCTTGTTGGAAGGCATTATGTATGTGAATTATGCAATGCCATGTTGTTTAGGCAAGCGTCATATATGTGAATTATATCATGCCGTCCTTTTTTTGTATTTCTCATTGCTTTTGTCGACAATGTTAGTATATTCAACTGCTCTTCCTATGCATCAGCCATTTGAATTGGTGATGGAGAAATCTGGAGTGAAAACAAGGTCTTCAGAGTAGACAATGCTACCTGCTGAAGCAGATATCTTGCTGGTTACAGATAGCTCTTCAGAGGAGGATTCAGAGGCAGATGACCAGTCCTATTATCCCCCTGAGGTGTATGCTCAAACTTGGCAGGGTTATATTACTCATATAATGCATATGTTGTATTGCAATGCTTAGTTTTTACATCATATACATAATATTGAATGCCATCTCCTTAGTTGACACATCATATATGCGATTTCCCTCTACTCACTTCCTTAGTATATAAATCATATATTTGAATTATGTCATGCCATGATGTTTACATAGACAGCATGTATCTGAATTATGGCATGCCAACCCATTTTCTAAAGACATAATATAGTTATATCATCTCATCTTGTTTACATAGTCATCATATTTTAAATTATGTCATTCTATCCGTGAATTATATCATGCCATCATGTTTCCATCGACGGCATGTTTGTGATTTATGGCATGCCAACCACTTTAATAGACACATCGTATAGTTATATCATGTCATCTTGTTTACATAGTCATCATATTTTAAAGTATGTCATTCTATCCTGTTTAGTTAGCC
The DNA here is from genome assembly GCF_003073215.2 of Triticum urartu. Lineage (NCBI taxonomy): Eukaryota > Viridiplantae > Streptophyta > Magnoliopsida > Poales > Poaceae > Triticum > Triticum urartu. The sequence goes on along the minus strand of NC_053028.1, from coordinate 528,319,760 downwards.
ATCATACATGTGAAATTGTGTCATGCTATCCTGTTTAATTAGCCATCATATATGTGAAATTATGTCCTGCTATTCTGTTTGCTTAGACAACATAAATGTGAATCATTTCATGCCCTGTTTTCTTCCCTACTATCCATTGCACCTGTCTATCTTACAATGTCTGTACATTCAATTACTTTTCTTGTTTATCAGCCATTTCAATTGGAGGGAGTGATGGTAGTATCTGTGGGAGTAAAAACACGATCTTCAGAAAAGATCGTGCTACCTGTCGATGCAGATAGAACCACGGTTGTACTTGCCCAAGAACCAGCCCCACCACACATAACCCACACTCATGCAGATTGTACCCCTACCCAGTTGGACAAAGAACCAGCTACACCCCTTCTAACCCCAACCCCAGTAGAAAGACACACAGTTCCCGTTGACACAGCACCGTCTCCACCACAGAGCACCCAAACACGAGCAGTTAGTAAGGCAACTGCAGTGCCCAAATCACGAGGACCACCACTCCGAACCCGAAGTCAACGCTTAAAGCAGAAGAAGAATTATTCTCAGGTCAGGTTCCGTAGCTATGGTTCATATACTTTGCTCTTGGATCACTGTATTTACTGATACCAACTAATTTCAAATTTGAAGGATGCAATTGAAACTCCAATGGCGCAATAGGTATGTTTTAAACCTGTTTCTTCAATGTGTTTGGCTGTTTGCTGTTGTAACTTGCTCTATGTTGATTTCAGTTTCAATTGAATAAACAGTTATGTTCTCATGCCATGCACATTACAAGTGTTGTTATTGCTGTGTAGTTTCCCACACTTATATTCTGTCTATGCTGCTTTGTCTTAAATAGATATGATTCGAACTGTATCTATCTTGATTTGGCAACATAAACTAGAATGATATAGACCATACAGTGACCATACTACATAGATATATGTTTGTGTCATGCTGTTATCCTGTCCACCTTACTACTGAACTGGTTTACCAAAATGAGTTTCATATACTACATTGTAAACCTGAGATGTGTTTGTTTGTTTCTCTTTTAGAACGCGGATAAAATATTGGAGAAGAGTACCCTGTTATGCAATGGTAAAGGAAGTAATGCAGATAAGGTTCAAGATAGTGAGACATCCCTGTTGGTCTCCAAGAAAGCTGATAAAAACTATATTGAAGACACTGAGACAACCCCAAAGTCATGTCTTGATGTAGTGTTCGAGTTACTAGCTACCACTGCTGGCACCAGCTCTTCGAACTCGTTGCCTGAATCAGTTCGGCTTCTTGAGTCTCAACTTCAAGTTGAAAGACATCGATCAGATGTTATGCGACAGGAAGCCGAAGGACTGTGGAAGTCCCTGCAGAATTCAGATGCATACTTTCTAGTGCAATAGCAAGCGCTGGAGGACTTAAGCGCCAAACAAGAGAAAGTTAATAAGCTTGCTAAGCATCTTGCTAGCATTATGGGTACCCAGGATATTGTTTCTTGAGCTCTTCTGAAGTGGTTTCAGTTCTGGACTTGTTTTGCTGCGGCGTTTATATGCTGCTGTGTTCCCTATATTTGCACTGGTGGCGAACTTTGATGCCCAGTGGATGTAATATGTGTAATAGCCATGATAGCCTAGTGTAAGTTTCTTGCTTATTTATTTCCTTGTTGTCTTGTTTATTTGTTTGCTTGTAGTCAGTGCAGTTCTTTTTCTGCGGTTTGCTAGTGGATGCAATAACCTATTTTTTAAAACTAGGCCACAATAACCATGGGCTAATATTTACTGTAGTGACACTGGGCCTCCTACGGGCCGTAGAAACAGTGGGCCTTCTACGGGCCGTATAAATAATGGGCCTTCTACGGGCTGTAGAAACAATGGGCCTTCTATAGGCCGTAGAAACAATGGGCCTTCTATGGGCCGTATTATCAATGGGCCTTATACGGGCCGTATGATCGATTGGCCAAACATGGGCCAAACAGACCGCATTCTGGCCGTAAACGGGCTAGAGTTGGAATCATCCGTTCATGGGCCGACCATAACGGGCCATCGTTAATAGGCCGTATTTGATGATGCTATGTAAACGGCCCAACGTATTAACGGACCACAAACGGGCCGACTGTAACCACGGGCTGAATTTGTCCCACAAGCAGAAAATGACAGTAACGAGCCGTAAGTAAAAGAATGCTGGAAAATAGCCCAAGAATAAATGGGCTTTGAGAAGGCCGAAAGATAACATGGGCTGGAAACGGCCCAACGGAATAACGGGCCGTTAATGGGTATAAAGTGATACACTGTTCTTTACGGGCCAGTTTCACCACGGGCCGTTAATGGGTGTAAAGTGATACACTGTTCATTACAGGCCAGTTTCACCACGGGCCGTTAATAGGCCAAGAGTTACATAGGGCCTCATATGGGCCAAAAGACGTCATGGGCCATACATGGGCCAGAAGTGAAAACGGGTTGGAATCATATTGGATGGCCTAGATGACGCTACTGGGCCTAATAAGAATAGGGCGTAACGGGCCTTGGGTTAGCGGGTTGTAAATGGGCTATATGTGAACAGGCCGTTAACAGGCTTTCCATGGGCCGGCCCGCCACCTTTTGACCAAGTCAAACGAGCCGGCCTTTTCACAGGAATGGGCCTCTGTTGGGCCGTGCCACGTGTCGACGTATCATAGGCGCCTTCTGTCCAATGAGTGGATGACATCTGTCCCAGCGATGAGCCGACACGAGTTTCCTCCAGCCAGTGATGATTTTACACGTGGAAAATCCCCATTGGTCGAGGCTGTTAACGGGTTATCGGATCCAAAACCCGACCCGATAGCTTAACGGCGTTCTGTTACGGTGGATGCCACATGTCGGTCACCCTTGACGAAAGCACTTCTGTGACGCGCGATTTATCGTCATGGAAGTGAAAACTTCCGTGATGATAATTTTGGTAATGTCATGGAACACTTCTACGACAGCACAGGTATGACTATCTTGATTCTGTCATAAAATCGTCATGGATGTAAATGCATGACAGAAAACGTGACCTACTGTGACAAACATGTATCATCACGGAAGTGTATTTTTTTGTAGCGAAGGTTCCTCCAACTCAATCCCAATTAATCATCATCATTAAACCCAATCAAATTATATTAAGAGTGATGAGATCAATCATGATAATCCAAGAACCAGATACTCAAGATGTCCATAATCGGGGACACGGCTAACCATGATTAGTTTATACACTCTACAAAGGTTTGTGCACTTTTCCCCACAAGACTCGATCTCCTCCGTTGGATTTCTCGCACTACATGATGTTTGAGAAACGTATGACCGAGACACAGTCTTTCTGAAGCATTAACTCTCTACTCTGGATAGACCCTACAACCTACAACCCACTACATCTGCTAGTCTACCTCTTCGAGAGCTTCATGCAACTTACTCAACTATGCCAGAGCCCATAATGGCTTGTGGCTGCACACGGAAGTTTCTAGCATGAATTATCTTATGATCCCTTTGAGCCTGGGTGGCGGGCCGTAGGATGATCACACGGGTCCTCCGGGATATCCTAGGACAACACTGGGTTCTCCAGGTGCCCACAAGCAATCCACCCAGATGTGTATTCAAGTTGCCACCTTAAGTTGAACCATTAAATAATAACTCACATCTGTCATGAATACTCTCAAACCAAATCCACGTCTACGAGCATAGCATAGCAATATAAGCAACGTAGAAGTAACTCCCATAGGTTTGAAAATAAACAGGTGAATAGGTACTACCTCATCTACTTCCCCAAACCCACAATTTATCAGATCCTAATCATGCAATTGTTTGAGGATTGATGTAATGCAATAAAACTAGGTGGTAAAGAGGTATGATCAAAGTGTTACTTGCCTTGCTGATGATCCGTGAAACCTAAAGACTCGTAGTAGCACGCTTCACACTCCGGGTACTCTATCGCAAACAAACAAGCATACAATAATCACTCAACTAGAAGCACGGGTAAAACTCAAATAAGAGATCTAACCAGAAACTTCAACTTAAGAACTCCAGTTGGCAAAAAGAATCAAATCAAACGAAGCAATAAAACTCAAACTGCGAAAGAAACAAGATCCGTTTACTAATCTGGACTAAAGTCTAATTTTATATTAGCAAAATCTTGTTTAAGTTGGTTAAACAGACATAGGGCTTCGAGACGAAGATCTAGGCGCTTGAATCGCCAGATTCCGATAAACGAGCGAAAAGTTATACTAGAATGAAGATTAGGGCAGAAATCGTGATCGAAAATAATCACGGAAAAACCCTAGAAAAAGAAAATTGACGAACAGGCTAATGAATGAACGTTCGTTGGCTGCGGTTATCGGGTGAAAACCGTTCATTAAAACGAACGTACGAACGGGCGTTCGCTAATTAGATAAACAAACGGAAAACCGAACGATCTAAACAAAAAAACGAATCTAGGTTTTCGAAATAAAACCGATCGTTTTTTAAACCGGCGGCTATCTTGATGAGGTCCAGCGACGGCGGCGGGACGACTCCGGTCAGCGGCGGGCGGGGCGGCTCCAGCGGCGAGCGGGCGAGGCTCCGGCGGCGAGCGGCAGCGGCGCGTGGCGGCGGTGGCGGGGCTGGCTAGGGTTTCGGGTGGGGTGGGCTGGCTGGTTGGCGGCTCCGCTTATAAGAGGCCGGCCGGACTAGTGTCCTAGTCAGTTACGGCCCGACTAGGTCGGTTGACTTTTTAAAAAAAAACAATTCCGCTCAGAAAAAGAAAGAAAATAAATACTAAACAGACTCCAAAAATCCTGAAATAAATTTTCCCCGTCCTCTAAAAATCTAGCGGACAAGGTGAACATTTATTTGGGCCTCTAATGCAATTTTAAAAAACGCATATTTTTCCTAATTCAAATAAAATAGTGATAAAAACTCCAAATAAAATCTTATTTGATTTTAATATTAAATCTCCAATATTCCTTTATTGGGGAAGTCATTTTATCCCCTCTCTTTTTATTTTCATAAACGAAATATTCGAAGAGAAAATAATTAAAATCAAACGATCCTCTTTTCAAAATTTGAGAAAACTCAAATATGAAAATAACGAAATCCCCAACTCTCTCCGTGGGTCCTTGAGTTGTGTGGAATTTCTTGGATCAAGCCAAAATGCAATAAAATATGATATGCAATGATGATCTAATGCATAACATTCCAAATTGGAAATTTGGGATGTTACAAACCTACCCCCCTTAAGATGAATCTTGCCCTCGAGATTCGGGTTGACTAGAAAATAGGTGAGGGTGATCCTTCCGTAGGTCTTCCTCTCGTTCCCAGGTGGCTTCATCCTCAGTATGATGGCTCCACTGAACTTTACAGAACTTGATAACCTTACTGCGTGTGACACGGCTGGCAAACTCAAGAATCTTGACTGGTTTATCCTCGTAGGTCAAATCACTATCCAAATGAATCGCTTCCAATGGTACTATATCTCTCAGAGGAATATCGGCCATCTCTGCGTGGCACTTCTTCAACTGAGAAACGTGGAACACATCATGAACTCCTGACAATCCTTCGGGCAATTCCAACTTGTACGCAACTTCTCCCATATGTTCCAAACTTTGTATGGTCCCAAAAAACGTGGCGCTAACTTCCCCTTAACTCCAAAACACTTCACTCCTCGAAGTGGTGATACACGAAGATACACCCTGTCTCCAACTTCGTAAACTGTCTCCTTGCGTTTAGAATCCTGTCGTGGAATTGTCACGGTAGATGTCCTAGTGTGAGGACTTAGTCGTGAGGCCAACACATCTTTGTAGTAGCTTGAGAGGGGTTGAGAAGAATCGAGAGACGCAATGTTAGACAAGGATTTAGACAGCTTCGGGCCTCGGGAAACATCATCCGGTAATAGCCCGACATGCCGTTTGTGGCTAGATCTCATTATGCTCATGAGAGAGTCGCCGCATAAGTCGGCTCCCCTTTAGTGTCTAGCCCTAGAGATTGTTTCTCTCTCTCTCTTGCCCCTCTTTGGGGAGCCCTGCCCCTCCTTATATATGTTGAAGGGGTGGGTTACATGTGGAGTCCTATTAGGATTAGGATTAGGATTAGTCTACCTTCTAATACAAACCGTATACAAGTCAAGGTCTTAACTCCTTGTAAGACAAATATTCCTCACACCTTTCCTCTTAAACCGGCCCACCATAACATGAACCGGACTTCTGGGCCTTGGGCCATGTCATCCGTCTGTCTCGCCCGCCGGGTTACCAGTGAATCATAATGTTCAGTCAGGTTGCTTGTAAACCATCTGGTTAGTGCGGGTCGCTGGTGAATCGCCAAGTCCGGCCGGGTTATACTTCCGGCCGGGTTACGCCGCGGGGTATATCCCCGACAAATCCGCATAGCTCTTCTGCCTGGACTGGGATAACTTGAGTCTATCGCGTATCAGTTTAACCTTCTCTTCAGACTCTTTGATCAAGTCTGGTCCAAATAACTGACGGTCTCCTACCTCATCCCACAGCAACGGTGTCCTGCACCTCCTCCCGTACAATGCTTTGAAAGGGGCCATCTTCTAACTTGCTTGATAGCTGTTGTTGTAAGAGAACTCTGCGCAAGGCAAATTGTCGTCCCAACTAGATCCATAGTCTAGCGCACAAGCTCTCAACATGTCCTCCAGAATCTGATTGAATCTCTTAGTCTGTCCATCTGTCTGTGGGTGAAAGGCTGTACAGAACTCTAGCCTGGTTCCCAAAGTCTCATGCAACTGATTCCAAAAAAATTAGGTAAACTGGGTTCCTCTATCTAATACAATGGTCCTCGGAACTCCATGCAGACATACAATCCTGGTCATGTAAATCTTTGCAACTTAGCACTGGTGTAAGTGGTCTTCACTGGGATGAAACGATCGACTACTACCCATATCGAGTCATAGCCTGAACGAGTCCTGGGCAATCCCGTGATAAAGTCCATGCCTAGTTTATCCCACTTCCATTCGGGTATCGACAATGGGTGTAACAATCCCCCTGGCTTCTGATGTTCTGCCTTCACTCTCTGACATATATCACAAACTGCTACATACTCCGCAATATCCTTCTTCATTCTGGTCACCAGAAACTATCTTTCAAATCCAGATACATCTTGGTATTTCCTGGGTGAATCGAATACGGCGAATCATGGGCCTCTTGCAAAATCAATTTCCTGATCCCCGGATCATTAGGCACATATACGTGGTCCTAAAACCATAGGGTATCGTGCTCGTCCTCATGAAATCCCTTAGCTTTTCCTTTGCTCATCCTCTCTTTTATCTCGGCAATCTCCTTGTCCGTCTTCTGAGCTTCCCTGATCTTATCCATCAAAGTAGACTGAATCTCCAATGCTGTTACATAACCCCTCGGAACTATTTCCAAACATAGCTCATGAAGATCTTCTGCTAACTCCTTGGGTAACTCTCTGGTCGTGAGTGTATTGACATGAATCTTGCGGCTCAACGCATTGGCTACTACGTTAGCCTTTCCGGGATGATAATGCAACTTCATATCATAATCCTTGATGAGCTCCAACCATCTCCTCTGCCTGAGATTCAACTCTTTCTGCATGAAGATATACTTCAAACTCTTGTGATCCGTGTACACCTCACAATGGTTTCCGATGAGAAAATGTCTCCATGTCTTCAACACATGCACTACGGCTGCTAACTCCAAATCATGGGTAGCATAATTCAAATCATGGGGTTTAAGCTATTGTGAGGCATAAGATACAACTCTTCCTTCCTGCATAGGCAATGCTCCAAGTCCTCGATGAGAAGCGTCGCAATACACCTGGTAATCTTTGCATTGATCTGGAAGAATCAACACTGGAGCTGTAACCAAGCGTTTCTTCAACTCCTGAAAACTGGCCTCACATTCCTCTATCCATTTAAACTTAGTGTCCTTCTTTAACAACTCTGTCATGGGGTTTACAATCTTCGAGAAATTCTCAGTATCCGGTGAGTCCAAGAAAACTCCGGATCTCTCCAACTGACATGGGTGCTTCCCAATTTGTCACAGTGATGACCTTGGTAGGGTCTATGGCTATTCCTTCTCCGAATATAACATGTCCGAGGAATCCATCTTCCTTCAACCAAAACTCACACTTGCTGAACTTGGCGTATAGCTAATGTTCTCTGAGCTTCCCAATTACCAAACGCAAATGCTCCTTATGCTCCTCTTCATTCTTCGAGTAGACCAAAATATCATCAATGAAAACTATGATGAACTTATCCAAAAACTCCATAAACACCTTGTTCATCATGTTCATAAAATAGGCAGGTGCGTTAGTCAAACCAAATGACATAACGGTATACTCATATAGCCCGTACCTTATGGTAAAAGCTGTCTTAGGTATATCCTGCTCTCGAATCTTCAGCTGGTGGTACCCTGATTGCAGATCGATCTTGAAAAATACCTTAGCTCCTTGCAGCTGGTCAAACAAATCATTGATCATCGGCAGTGGGTACTTGTTCTTGATCGTCACCTCATTCAATCCTCGATAATCAACAACCATCCTCAACGATCCATCCTTCTTCTCCACTAGAAGTATAGGTGATCCCCAAGGTGATGAGCTTGGGTGAATATATCCTTTATCCAGTAACTCCTTAATCTGCTTCTTAATTTCCTCCAAATCCTTAGCGGGCATCCTATATGGTCTCTTAGATATTGGCCCTGTGCCTGGCAACAGCTCGATCAAAAACTCAATGTGTCTATCCGGTGGCATGCCTGGCAACTCTTTAAATACATCCGGGAAATCCTTTACCACTGGTACTTCCTCCTATACAACTCCTGATAAGGAATTCACTTGAGTCCTATTCGGCACATGCCGGGATACATACTTGATCCTTCTTCCTTCTGGGGTGGTAAGCAAAATCGACTTACTAGGACAGTCAATGTTTCCTCCATACTTCGATAACCAATCCATGCCTAATATCACATCCAGTCCTTGTGACTCCAATACTATAAGGTCTGAGGGGAACACGTAGCTACCAATCCTTAATGGTAACTGATCACACCATAGGCTAGCCATATACATCGCTCCTGGCGAGGTTACTAACATGGGTGTCCTAAGGGCTTGGGTTGATAGTTTAAACTTTTCCACAAATCCCCTTGATATGTATGAATGCGATGCACCAATATCAAAAAGAACGATTGCAGTAAATGACTTAACCATAAACTTACCTATTACTGCATCCGGTTGCACTTCAACCTCCTCCACGTTCACGTGGTTCACTTGTCCCCTGTTGAAAGGGTTGGGCTTCTTCCCAGAGCTTCCATTGCCATTTCCATTGTTTGCTTCAGAACACTCCGTGGCATAATGTCCATTCTTCCCGCACTTGAAGCAAGTAATGTGACTTAGATCCTTCTTGGCGGGAGTTGCTGTTTGTATGGTTTTGGCCGTTGCTTCCTCCATTACCATTCCCATTCCTGGGCCACTATGGTTGCGCGAAATCCCTCCATTGTGTTTGTGACCTCCATGGTTATGCTGAAGAGGTCCTCCCGAGTTCGGGGTAAGACGGGGTCTCTGCTGAGCTCCAGAATTGTACTTCCCTTGTCCATACTTCCTCTTGCAGTTGTCAATCTGCTGCTGCTTCCCTTCAATCATGAGAGCTCTATCTACCAACTCCTTGTAGTTAGTGAAAGTTGCTACCATCAACTGCATGCTCAGCTCATCATTCAGTCCTTCCAGAAACTTCTCCTATTTAGCTGCATCTGTAGCAACGTCATCTGGGGCATAACGTGCTAGCTTACTAAAGTCATCCACATACTGGCCAACGGTGCGTCCTCCTTGGCGTAAGTTGTGAAACCCGCGCTTCTTCATGGCCATAGCTCTTGCTGATACATGGGCGGTACAGAATGCTTGCTGAAACTGCTCCCAAGTGACATTGGCTATAGGAAAAGTGGATGTGTAATTCTCCCACCATGAGGCTGCTGGTCCTTCCAATTAGTGAGCGGCAAAATGCACCTTCTCAGCATCTGTGCATATTATAGTGGTCAACTCCCTTCCAATCCTGTCGAGCCAATCATCTACAACCATCGGCTCGGTGCTACTAGAGAACACCGGCGACTGCAACCTCAAAAACGGGCTAAGTTGTCAACTGGGGGTGGTGGTGGTGGGTTTTTGTTGTTGTTGTTGTTGCCTTAGTTCTGAACTAACAACTGCATCAAGGCATTCTGCTGCTGGATCAACTGAGTGAGATCCGGTGTGAAAGTAAATCCGGGGTCACGTCTCGGAGGCATCTGAGGGTTTAGAGGGAAGAGAATAGAATAGAATGAGGTCTAGTGAGAAAACACTACCCATATGCACATGAGACAAACACAATCATTATACTTCAATCAATTCAAACAAGGGCCTACAATCGCTCTAACTATCGTTACAAAGTGCTCGGACTAATCTATATACATGGGGGAATACTACTACTGATATGGTGGTCGACTAGAAAAATTGATCGGTGGAAGACTCCATAATATGAGCTCTAGCTTCATCAACAAAGTCGTCACTGCTATCGTCAGGGTCCGAGTCGGTGTCGTCGATGATGATGTAGTTCTCCGGGCAAGTGGAATTATCGTCTTCTCCTCCTCGCGCGGGGTCTCCCATGAATACTCCTAGCTTCCTTGTCAGATCGTCATTCATCTCCACTAGTATCATCATTTCCTCCTCGTATCCATCGTGTGTAGACTTGAGTTCTTCCTCCAGCTCCGTGATCCTGGTCATTGCCTTCTTTAGATTTATCATGCCTGTGCACATCTGGTTCTCCTGGCGACGAATGTGCTGGTTTAACTCCTGGATGAAAGCTGCAATAGATCTATCCTTCCTGGTGCTGATCATCTTCCATTGTTCATCTCGGTGCCCACAAATCTAGTAGATAGTATCCTTGAGATCCTTGTGGTAAACTTCTCCAATGCGTCCCATGGTGATGTGGGCTGCCATGCTCTTGCCTAGACTCCAGGTTGGTGCATTAAAGGAAAACTCTATGGGCTCAGCGGCTGGCGCGAACGTCCTTCCTGGAACTTGAACTCTAATCATCCAGCGCTCCTCTTCTGGTAAAGTGGAGTTGTAGGTCCCGTTGAAGCTTGGTATTCTGATGTTCAGTTATCTAGTAACTTCCTTCAAGTGTCGTCCAAAAGGCGTATCTTCATCCGGTTGAGTGAACTTGTTCCTTGCATCCGCCATCCTAAAGAGTAGAAAAGGGAGAGGAGTCAGAAATGAGAAGAGAGTAGTAATCTAGGGTTTTAGCTTAGTGGTCGTGTCCTACGGTCAGCGTGTGCTCTGATACCATCTTGTAGCGACAAAACCTCAAACAGTCTGATCTCCGTGCATCAGTGTCATCCCTGGATCGGTAATGCTGACACGCATAGTACTTGAGGATTTATAACAGAATAGCAATCACACACTTATTACATCGAATGTCTCAAAAGAGAACTTATTACAATAAATATGGCTTAAGGCTATCTAAAATCGATAACAACGAAAGGCTTGGAAGATAAAGTGAGTCCATCAACTCCAACGGCATCACTGAGTGAAAGACAACGACCTATAGCTCCTTACTCGTCGTCTGAAAAGTCTGCAACATGAACATTGCAGCCCGAAATGGGTCAGCACATGGAATATGCTGGCGTGGTACCACAAGAGTAATGAACAGAATAAATGCTATCACTACATGCATATATGGCTGGTGGAGGCTGTATGGTTAATATGTTTTTGCGAAAAGCCAAATTTTCCCTACAATAAAGGAATAATTTTATTTAACTATCATGGTAGTTGTTAAACATTGAGAAGGTTCCTCCAACTCAATCCCTATTAAGCATCATCATTAAACCCAATAAAATTATATTAAGAGTGATGAGATCAATAATGATAATCCAAGAACCAGATACTCAAGATGTCCATAACCGGGGCACGGCTAACCATGATTAGTTTATACACTCTGCAGAGGTCTGCACACTTTTCCCCACAAGACTCGATCTCCTCCGTTGGATTTCTCGCACTACATGATGTTTGAGAAATGGATGACCGAGACACAGTCTTTCTGAAGCATTAACTCTCTACTCTGGATAGACCATACCACCTACAACCCACTACATCTGCTAGTCTACCTCTTTGAGAGCTTCACGGAACTTATTCAACTATGCCAGAGCCCATAATGGCTTGTGGCTGCACACGGAAGTTTCTAGAATGAATAATCTTATGATCCCTTTGAGCCTGGGTGGCGGGCCGTAGGATGATCACACGGGTCCTCCGGGATATCCTAGGACAACACTGGGTTCTCTAGGTGCCCACAAGCAATCCACCCAGATGTGTATTCAAGTTGCCACCTTAAGTTGAACCATTAAATAATAACTCACATCTGCCATGAATACTCTCAAACCCAATCCACGTCTACGAGCATAGCATAGCAATATAAGCAACATAGAAGTAACTCCCATAGGTTTGAAAATAAACAGGTGAATAGGTACTACCTCATCTACTTCCCAAAACCCACAATTTATCAGATCCTAATCATGCAATTGTTTGAGGATTGATCTAATGCAATAAAACTGGGTTGTAAAGAGGTATGCTCAAAGTGTTACCTGCCTTGCTGATGATCCGTGAAACCTAGAGACTCATAGTAGCACGCTTCGCACTCCAGGTACTCTATCGCAAACAAAAAAGCATACAATAATCACTCAACTAGAAGCATGGGTAAAACTCAAATAAGTGATCTAACCAAAAAGTTCAACTTAAGAACTCCGGTTGGCAAAACGAATCAAACCAAACAAAGCAACAAAACTCAAACTGCGAAAGAAACAAGATCTGTTTACTAATCTGTACTAAAGTCAAATTTTACAGTAGCAAAATATTGTTTAAGTTGGTTAAACAGAAAGAGGGCTTCGAGACGAAGATCTAGGCGCTTGAATCGCCTGATTCTGATAAACGAGCGAAAAGTTATACTAGAACGAAGATTGGGGCAGAAATCACGATCGAAAATAATCGCGGAAAAACCCTGGAAAAAGAAAACTGACGAACAGGCTAACGAACGAACGTTCGTTGGCTACGGTTAATGGGCGAAAACCGTTCGTTAAAACGAATGTACAAATGGGCGTTCGCTAATTAAATAAACCGACGGAAAACCGAACCGATCTAAAAAATGAATCTAGGTTTTCGAAATAAAACCGATCGGTTTTAAAAAAACCCGGCGGCTACCTCGACGAGGTCCGGCGACGGCGGCGGGACGGCTCCGGTCAGTGGCAGGTGGGGCGGCTCCGGCGGCGAGCGGGCGAGGCGACGGCGGCGCGGCAGCGGCGGCGGCGCGTGTCGGCGACAGCGGCGGGGCAGGCTAGGGTATCGGGTGGGGTGGGCTGGCGGGCTGGCGGCTCGGCTTATAAGAGGCCAGCCGGAATAGTGTCCTAGTCGGTTACGGCCCGACTAGGTCGGTTGAATTTTTTTAAAAATAATATTAATAGATCCGCTCAGAAAAACAAAGAAAATAAATACAAAATAGACTCCAAAAATCCTGAAATAAAGTTTCCCCGACCTCTAAAAATCTAACGGACAAGGTGAACATTTATTTGATCCTCTAATGCAATTTTGAAAAAACGCATATTTTTCCTAATTCAAATAAAATAGCGATAAAACTCTGAATAAAATCTTATTTGATTTTAATATTAAATCTCCAATATTCCTTTATTTTGGGGAAGTAATTTTAGGCCCTCTCTTTTTATTTTCATAAAAGAAATATTCGAAGAGAAAAAAATTAAAATCAAACGATCCTTTTTCAAAATTTGAGAAAACTCAAATGTGAAAATAACGAAATCCCCAAATCTCTCCGTGGGTCCTTGAGTTGTGTGGAATTTCTTGGATCAAACCAAAATGCAATAAAATATGATATGCAATGATGATCTAATGCATAACATTCCAAATTGGAAATTTGGGATGTTACAAGTGGTCCACTCTCCCGCAACCCGATGTACCCTCTACTTGAACATGGTGCTTTATGCATCATATTATTATCCAATGATGTGTTGCCATCCTATGATGTCTGAGTAGATTTTCGTTGTCCTATCGGTGATTGGTGAATTGCTATGATTGGTTTAATTTGCTTGTGGTTATGTTGCTGTCCTTTGGTGCCCGTCATATGAGCGCGCGCGTGGATCACACCATAGGGTTAGTTGTATGTTGATAGGACTATGTATTGGAGGGCAAGAGTGACAAAAGCTTCAACCTAGCATAGAAATTGACGCATACGGGATTGAAGGGGGACCAATATATCTTAATGCTACGGTTGGGTTTTACCTTAATGAACGTTAGTAGTTGCGGATGCTTGCTAATAGTTCCAATCATAAGTGCATAGAATTCCAAGTTAGGGATGACATGCTAGCAGTGGCCTCTCCCACATAAAACTTGCTATCGGTCTAGTAAAGTAGTCAATTTCTTAGGGACAATTTCGCAACTCCTACCACCACTTTTCCACACTCTCTATACTAACTTTATTGCTTATTTACCTAAAACAGCCCCTAGTTTTTATTTACGTGCTATCTATATTCTTGCAAACCAATCCCGTTACACCTACAAAGTACTTCTAGTTTTATACTTGTTCTAGGTATAGCGAACGTCAAGCGTGTGTAGAGTTGTATCGGTGGTCGATAAAAATTGAGGGAATATTTGTTCTACCTTTTGCTCCTCGTTGATTTCGACACTCTTACTTATCGAAAGAGGCTACAATTGATCCCCTATACTTGTGGGTTATCAAGACCTTTTTTGGCGCCGTTGCCGGGGAGTTATATTGTGGGATGAATATTCTCGTGTGTGCTTGTTTGCTTTATCACTAAGTAATTTTTATTTGTTGTTCTAAGTTGTTCTCTATCTTTAGTTATGGATGTGGAACACGAAATACCAAAAAAATTAGGTTTACTTGCTACTCATGGATATGGGGAACCTCCTAAAACCCTCGATGCTCATTATGTGAAAGATATTATGTACTACTTTGATAATCCTGAGAAAACCCCTTTCAATTTTATAATGGGAGTAAGGTTGGATCAACGTGAATACTTTAGGGATTATCGCTTGACTCAAAAAGGGAAACTATTATGGGATCAAATTTATATGTTGCATTGGTATGCTCGACACCTATGCTTGAGATATGATTATACTTGTTGCTCTAGGATGAAGGCTGCACACCTTCCCTTTTCATGTGAATTTAATGATCATGAAACCTTGGCTTCTTATGCTAATGGTATGTATGATTATTATGATGTGGAACAAATAGAAGAATTCATTGCTTTTATGGGTGCTTATGAAATTGAATCTTTGTTTAAAGAGTTTTAAGATTTTGATGATTCAGTTTATAGACCTGAAAATTTAGCTATCCTTAAATATTGCTATGAGAATTATAAATACAATTATGATATTGATGAATTTATTGAGAAAGTCTCCGCTGTCCGAGAAGAGACTAATATTTTGCAGGAGTCTATGGAAGAAGAAATTGATGAAACTCTGAGCTCATAGGATGTAAAAGATGATGAGGAGAGTGAAGAACAAAAGGAGGAAGAGTGGATTAGCTACCCAATGCCCACCTTCTAATGAGAGTAACTCTTCAACTCATACATTGTTGAATTTCCCTTCATGCTTACCGAAGGATGATTGCTATGATGATTGTTATGATCCCGTTGATTCTTTTGAAATATCCCTTTTTGATGATGCTTGCTATGCTTGTGGCCAAGATGCCAATATGAATTATGCTTATGGAGATGAACTTTCTATAGTTCGTTATGTTAAACATGAAATTGTTGCTATTGCACCCACACATGATAGTCCTATTATCTTTTTGAATTCTCCCGACTACACAATATCAGAGAAGTTTGCCCTTATTTAGGATAATATTGATGGGTTGCGTTTTATTACTACACATGATGATTTTGATAAAGATAATATGCATGTGCTTGCTGCTCCTACTTGCAATTATTATGAGAGAGGAACTACATCTCCGCCTCTCCATGTTTCCAATATGATAAAATTGCAAGAAACTATTTATACTATGCACTGGCCTTTACTATGTGTGCATGAATTGTTCTTTTGTGAGATGCCGATGCATAGGAAGAGAGTTAGAATTCGTTTTTGCATGATATATGTTACTTTGTGCTCACTACTAAATCACAAATCATTGTTAATTAAAATTGTCTTTGATATACCTTGGGATCGAGGTGGATTCATTACTTGAGAACTATATGCCTAGCTTACTGGCTTTAAAGAAAGCACTGCCAGTGAGACAACCCGGAAGTTTTAGAGAGTCATTTACTTCTGTTGAGTTCTTTTATATAGTTTAAAAACAAAAAAATAAAGAGGGGAACCCAAACTTTTCAAAAAGGAAAGCGAAAGTGAGGGAGACAAACATTGTTGAAGTGGGGGAGCTCCTTGAACTTTGTTCATGCTCACGCAAAATTGTGAATCTTGATTACAGAAACTTTTCAACAAAAATAATTATCCCCTTGTACAATTCCATTGTATAATAAAAATAATGTTCCAAGATTTTCCTTTAGGATGTTTACATTGCTTGTTGGTTTGTGCGGTGGAGAACATAAACTTTGGCTGTAGTGCGCGATTTTACATTTTTTACTGGAACGTCAAATGGTTCTGAAACTTTTTGAAATGTCTTTATATACAAATTGTTTATTTTCCAAATTTTTAAAGAATTTTTGGAGTACCATAAGTATGGTGAATGTTCAGATTACTACACTATACTATTTAAGACAGATTCTAGTTTTGATGCATAGTTTGCTTGTTTTGATGAAACTATCAATTTCTATCAGTGGATTAAGCCATGGATAATTTATATTACAGTAGCTACAATGCAAAAACAAAATATGAATTGGTTTGCAATAGTACTTAGACTAGTGATTTGCTTTATTATACTAACGGATCTTACCGAACTTTCTGTTAAGTTTTGTGTGATTGAAGTTTTCAAGTTTTGGGAGAGATCAAGATGGATGAAAGAATAAGGAGTGGCAATAGCCTAAGCTTGGGGATGCCCGAGGCACCCCAAGTAAATATTCAAGGACTCCAAAGCAACCAAGTTTGGGGATGCCCCGGAAGGCATCCCCTCTTTCTTCTAACAATCATCGGTAATTTTACTTGGAGCTATATTTTTATTCGTCACATGATATGCATAAATCTTGGAGCATCTTTTGCATTTAGTTTTCACTTTTCTTTGATGCAACATGGTGGTATGAGATAGTCCTTGGTTGATTTATAGAATACTCAGTACACTTCACTTATATCTTTTGAGCATGGCTTTATAGGATGCTTCATGTGCTTCACTTATATCTTTTGAAGTTTGGATTGCCTGTTTCTCTTCACATAGCAAACCGCCATTGTAGAATGCTCTTTTGCTTCACTTATATTTGTTAGAGTGTGGGCATATCTTTTGTAGAAAGGATTAGACTCTCTTGCTTCACTTATATCTATTTAGAGAGATGACAGGAACTGGTCATTCACATGGTTAGTCATAAAATCCTACATAAAACTTGTAGATCACTGAATATGATATGTTTGATTCCTTGCAATAGTTTTGCGATATAAAGATGGTGATATTAGAGTCATGCTAGTGGGTAGTTGTGGAATGTATAAATACTTGTGTTGAAGTTTGTGATTCCCGTAGCATGCATGTATGGTGAACTATTATGTGATGAAGTCGGAGCATGATGTATTTATTTATTTTCTTCCTTACGAGTGGCGGTCGAGGACGAGCAATGGTATTCTCCTACCAATATATCCCCCTAGGAGCATGCGCGTAGTACTTTGTTTTGATGACTAATAGATTTTTGTAGTAAGTATGTGAGTTCTTTATGACTAATGTTGAGTCCATGGATTATATGCACTCTCACCCTTCCATCATTGCTAACCTCTTCGATACCGTGCATTGCCCTTTCTCGCCTAGAGAGTTGGTGCAAACTTCGCCGGTGCATCCAAACCCCGTGATACGATACGCTCTATCACACATAAGCCTCCTTATATCTTCCTCAAAACAGCCACCATACCTACCTATTGTGGCATTTCCATAGCCATTCTGAGATATATTGCCATGCAACTTCCATCATCATCATCATATACATGACTTGAGCATTTATTGTCACATTGCTTTGCATGATCATAAGATAGCTAGCATGATGTTTTCATGGCTTGTCCGTTTTTGATATCATTGCTATGCTAGATCATTGCACATCCCGGTACACCACCGGAGGCATTCATATAGAGTCATATCTTTGTTCTAGTATCGAGTTGCAAGATTGATTTGTAAGTAAATAAAAGTGTGATGATCATCATATTAGAACATTGTACCATTTGAGTTTATCAAAATAAAAGTGGCCAAAGAATCCCCCCAAAAAAGAGAGAGAGAGAGGCCAAAGAAGCCTACAAAAAAAGAAAAGAAAAGAAAAAAAGAAAAAAAAAGAAAAAAAGAGAGAAAAGAGAGAAGGGACAATGTTACTATCCTTTTACCACACTTGTGCTTCAGAGTAGCACTAGTTCTTCATATAGAGAGTCTCTTGAGTTATCACTTTCATATACTAGTGGGAATTTTCATTATAGAACTTGGCTTGTATATTCCGATGATGGGCTTCCTCAAATGCCCAAGGTCTTCATGAGCAAGCAAGTTGGATGCACACCCACTTAGTTTCCAGTTTGAGCTTTCATACACTTATAGCTCTTAGTGCATCCATTGCATGGCAATCCCTACTCCTCGCATTCACATCAATTGATGGGCATATCCATAGCCCGTTGATTAGCCGCGTCGATGTGAGACTTTTGTAGCGACCAGACCTCAAACAGTCTGATCTCTGCGCTCCGGCGTCATCCCTGGATCAGTAATGCTGACACCACACAGTACTCGGAGGATTTATAGCAGAGTAGCAATCACACACTTATTACATCGAGTGTCTCAAAAGAGAACTTATTACAATAAATATGGCTTAAGGCCATCTAATAACGATAACAGCGGAAGGCTTGGAAGATAAGTGAGTCCATCAACTCCAACGGCATCACTGAGTATAGGACCACGACCTAAAACTCCTTAATCGTCGTCTGAAAAGTCTGCAACATTAACGTTGCAGCCCGAAAATGGGTCAGCACATGGAATATGCTGGCAAGGTAACACATAGAGAGTAATGGAATGAAACAGCTATACTATATGCATATTTGGCTGGTGGAAAGCTCTATGGTTACAGTTTTGCGTAAAGCCAATTTTCCCTACTACAAAGGAATAGATTTATTTAACTATCATGGTGGTTGTTAAACATTGAGAATGGTTGACAGCATTCTCAATCCCAATTAAGCATCATCATTAAACATAACCCAACAAAATTAATTTAGGGTAACATGTTGAGATTCACATGATAATCCAAGTACTAGATACTCAAGATGTCCATAACCGGGGACACGGTTAACCATGATTAGTTTATTATACTCTACAGAGGTTTGCGCACTTTTCCCCACAAGACTCGATCGCCTCCGTTTGGTTTCTCGCACTACATGGTGTTTGAGAAGACGGATGACCGAGACATAGTCTTTCAGAAGCGCTAGCATCTTACGATCGGGTAGACCGTACCACCTACATCCCCTACATCTGCTAGTCTACCACTATGAGAGTTCGCACGACTTAGTCAACTATGCTAGAGCCCATAATAGCTTGTGGCTGCACACAGAAGTTTCTAGTATGAATAGTCTCATGATCCCTTTGAGCCTGGGTGGCGGTCCAAAAGAAAACAGGCAAGTCCTGGAATACCCAGGTGCCTCAATCCACCCAGATGTGTGTTTAAGTTGCCACCTTAGATAAACCATTAATTAACAATCTCACATCTGTCATGGATATCACTCACCCAATCCACGTCTACTACCATAGCATGGCATAATAAGCAAACGTAGAAGTAACTCCCAAAGGTTTGATAATAAACAGGTAATAGGTACTACCTCATCTACTTCCCATCCCACAATTTAATTAGATCCTAATCATGCAATGTGTGAGGATTGATCTAATGCAATAAAACTGGATAGTAGAAAAGGTATGATCAAAGTGTTACTTGCCTTGCTGATGATCCGCGGAACCTAACAATTCGAAGTAACAGGCGGCGCACTCCGGGTATTCTATCGCAGACAAACAAACAAGCATACAATAAGTACTCATCTAATGCACAGGTAAAACTCAAATAAGAGATCTAACCAGAAGGTTCAACTTAAGAACTCCGGTTGGCAAAAAGAATCGAATCGAACGAAGCAACGAAAGTCAAACGGCGAAAGAAAACAACTTCGTTCTAGTAATCTGGATCTAGGGAAAATTTTACAGTAGCAAAAACTTGTTTAAGTTGGTTAAACGGATAGAGGGTTTCGAGACGAAACTCTAGGCGCTTGAATCACCTGATTCCGATAAATGAGCGAAAAGTTAAACTAAAACGAAAATCGGATTAGGAATCACGATCAGAAAAATCGCGGATTTAATCCGAGAAAAAGAAAAACGACAAACGCCAATTTTTTTTCTCTTTTTTTCGGCACGAAAATCGAGGTGTGACGAACCTCGGGCGGCGGGATCGTCGGCGGCGGTGGCGACGACTCCGGCGGCGCGCGCGGATCGAGGCGGCGCTGATGGGCTAGGGCGGCTCGGGGCGGCGCTATTTAAAGGCTGCCCCCGGGCGGTGTCCCGCTCGGGTACGGCCCGAAGTCGGTTCATTTTTTTAATTATTCCGCTCGGAAGAAAAATAAAAAGAAATACTAAACGGAATCCAAAAATTCCGAAATAAATTTTCACGGGCTTGTAAAATCATGCCGCACAAGGTGAACATTTATTTGGGCCCTAAATGCAATTTTGAAAAAAGCACTTTTTTCCTAAATTCAAATAAAACACCGAAAAACTCCGAAATAAAATCTTATTTGATTTTTTTATTAAATCCTCAATATTTCTTTATTTTGGGAAAGTCATTTTATTCCCTCTCTCATATTTTTGTAATAGAAATAATTGACGATAAAATAAATAAAATCAAATGATCCTATTCTCAAAATTTGAGAAAACTCAAATATGAAAATAACAAAATCCCCAACTCTCTCCGTGGGTCATTGAGTTGTGTAGAATTTCTAGGATCAACCAAAATGAAAATAAAATATGATATGCATGATGATCTAATGTATAACATTCCAAATTGAAAATTTGGGATGTTACAACTTTCTCCTTTTTTTGTCTTCTCCTCACAACCTCCACCATCATATTCTATTCCACCTATAGTGTTATGTCCATGGCTCACGCTCATGTATTGCGTGAAAGTTGAAAAGGTTTGAGAACGTCAAAAGTATGAAACAATTGCTTGGCTTGTCATCAGGGTTGTGCATGACTTCAATATTTTGTGTGGTGAAAATGAAGCATAGCCAGACCATATGATTTTGTAGGGATAACTTTCTTTGGCCATGTTATTTTGAAAAGACATGATTGCTTTATTAGTATGCTTGAAGTATGGTTGTTTTAATGTCAAATTATAGACTATTTCTTTGAATCACTCGTGTCTTAATATTCATTCCATGATTAGATTACATGATCAAGATTATGCTAGGTAGCATTCCAAATAAAAAATTATCTTTTTTATCATTTACCTACTCGAGGACGAGCAGGAACTAGGCTTGGGGATGCTGATACGTCTCCGTCATATCAATAATTTTTTATTGTTCCATGCCAATATTATATAACTTTTACATATTTTTGGCAACTTTTTATACTATTTTTTGGGACTAACATATTGATCTAGTGCCCAGTACCAGTTCCTGTTTGTTGCATGTTTTTTGTTTCGCAGAAAATCCATATCAAACGGAGTCCAAACGGGATAAAAACTGATGGAGATTTTTTGGAATATATGTGAATTTTGAGAAGTGGAATCAACGCGAGACTATGCTCGAGGGGCCCAGGAGGCAGGGGGCGCGCCCCTGACCCTCA
The DNA here is from genome assembly GCF_003073215.2 of Triticum urartu. NCBI lineage: Eukaryota > Viridiplantae > Streptophyta > Magnoliopsida > Poales > Poaceae > Triticum > Triticum urartu. Next base: position 528,297,842 of record NC_053028.1, on the reverse strand, counting down.
TGGACACCCCGTAAGGCAGTTGTTGCCCTTATTTTGGCGCGAGAAAGCTAATATTCGGGTAAAAATCGTGTTCAAATTTCAATTCAATCGGAGTTATGGATCTCTAGGAATATAAGAAACGGTGAAAGGCCAGATTTGGGAATGCAGAAACAGAGAGACATATCCAATCTCGGAGGGGCTCTCGCCCCTCCGCCGCCGTGGAGGCCATGGACCAGAGGGGAAACCCTTCTCCCATCTAGGGAGAAGGTCAAGGAAGAAGAAGAAGAAGAAGGGGGGCTCTCTCCCCCTCTCTCCCGGCGGCGCCAGAACGCCACAGGGGCCATCATCGTGTGACGGCGATCTACACCAACAGCTCTGTCATCTTCACCAACATCTTCATCACCTTCCCCCATCTATCTACAGTGGTCCATTCTCCCGCAACCCGCTGTGCCCTCTACTTGAACATGGTGCTTTATGCTTCATATTATTATCCAATGATGTGTTGCCATCCTATGATGTCTGAGTAGATTTTTGTTGTCCTATCGGTGATTGGTGAATTGCTATGATTGGTTTAATTTGCTTGTGGTTATGTTGTTGTCCTTTGGTGCCCATCATATGAGCACGTGCATGGATCACACCATAGGGTTAGTTGTATGTTGATAGGACTGTGTATTGGAGGGCAAGAGTGTCAGAAGCTTCAACCTAGCATAGAAATTGATGCATACGGGATTCAAGGGGGACCAATATATCTTAATGCTATGGTTGGGTTTTACCTTAATGAACGTTAGTAGTTGCGGATGCTTGCTAATAGTTCCAATCATAAGTGCATAGAATTCCAAGTCAGGGATGACATGCTAGCAGTGGCCTCTCCCACATAAAACTTGCTATCGGTCCAGTAAAGTAGTCAATTGCTTAGGGACAATTTCGCAACTCCTACCACCACTTTTCCACACTCGCTACACTAACTTTATTGCTTAACCTAAAACAGCCCCGTTTTTTTACGTGATCTTTATATTCTTGCAAACCTATCCTGTTACACCTACAAAGTACTTATAGTTTTATACTTGTTCTAGGTAAAGCGAATGTCAAGCGTGTATAGAGTTGTATCGGTGGTCGATAAAACTTGAGGGAATATTTGTTCTACCGTTAGCTCCTTGTTGGGTCCGACACTCTTACTTATCGAAAGAGGCTAAAATTGATCCCCTATACTTGTGCCTTATTAGGTTCCTTATCCTACGTAAAGGAACTGTGTCCGGCTCTGCATAATCAATACAACCCTTAGCCACGAAGGTAAGACGTCAAAATAGGAATAGTGTATTTTACTAAAAACTTTTTTGGCGAAGCATCACACTTGACTCTTTAACATTTTGAACCGTTTTCACGCCTCCCATTTCATGTTTCGAGGTCTAGCGTCCATTGGCACATCTCGTCAAAACAGAGATCATGCCCGCCCATTACAGGATTCTCATCAATATGGTTTGGGTAATCCAATCGCACCTTACACACTATCTCGTTGGGAACAGGCGAGGTTTATGGCCTGAGAGGGGACGTTTGGTATTTTCCCGTCTATAAGAGGATAAAGAGACCTCCTTTTCCTTCACGCCTTCCTCTAGCTTTCGTCTCCCAATCTCCAAGCTCCAGCGCCCACAACTCCGTTCTTCTCCACCATTGCCACCCTTCCCAGCAACGGCCAGGTCCGGTTCCAAGGGCAAGTGGGAGGCCTCCTCCATCACCGAAAAGGACGTCAAGGATCTCCGGAGCACGGGCTATCTGTCCGCAGACATCGCACATAGGATTCCAGACAAAGATTAGGTCATCCCTACTCCAGGGCCTAGTGAAAGGGTTGTGTTCATCCTCCACTTCCTTTGGGGGCTAGTATTTCCCCTCCACCCCTTCGTCTGAGGTCTCATGTTTTATTACGGGCTAGATTTCCACGATCTAGCCCCAAATTCCTTCCTCCACATATCGGCTTTCACAGTCGTGTGTGAGGCTCTTCTCCGCATCCCCCCACACTTCGGCCTATGGCTCAAGGTCTTCAATATGAAGCCGAAGGTGGTCGATGGTAAGCAAACTCCCCAACGCCGTTTGGCCTAAAGGGGCATTCGTAGAGACAGTCAAGGTATGGCAGAAGGAGTGGTTCAACATCATCGAACCACGCGACATCAATTGGGCGGCCACGCATGACTTGAAATATGGACCCCCCACGAGACTCACCTCATGGACCGCCAAGGGCCTTGATTGGGGGTCCAAACCGGAGGTACATATGCTATAGAAATGCATCTCCAACATGTTGGGTGCAAACACCGGTCTCACAAACATGATTCAAGTGATGCTCTTCCGTCGCACCCGTCCCTGCCAACTCCGGCCCTCCCCCATGTGGGAGTTCAATCCGGAGGAGCCACGGACCCTGAAGTGCTTCTTCGACACCACACACGAAGATATATGGAAGCAACTCTTCCAGGCTCAGAAAAAGTGGCTGAAGAAGACTGAAGACATCGGGCTCGACATCGAGAACCCGACGACGGCGGTAAGCATATTCTTTCCGAAGACCCATCCGGTCAATATTTCAGATATAATAAAGGTTATATTGCCTGCTTTCTTTACAGGTTTGGACATCAAAGGTGGAGCGGATCAACTGTCTGGCACCGCTGCCTGAGAACCCGACCACACCCTAGCTGATGGAGATGCTGGTCCCGGCAACCTATCAGGCATCGGAGAAGAAAACCAAAAAGGAGAAAGGCAAGGAGGACAAGGGTGGCCCTCGCCAAAAAGGTCCTTCAGAAATAGTGTCCGGAGAGACCGAAGCCCTCTCTTCCCACGAGGGAGATGAGGAAGAGGAGGTGGTGGAAAGCGACTCCCTCCACAAGGGGAGGAAGAAGAAGAGGGCAGCCTCCGAAGACCTGCAGGGGGAGGCGCCCAAAAGGGGGAAGCTGAACCTCTCGGACAGTTTGGACTCAGAGTCTGAACTAGTACACAAAAAACCTCCCAGGGTGAAGCCCCAGGCCGAATCGTAAGTATTCATAAACTTACTGTTTATCTTTGGTCTACATGCTTCAAGTATGTAAGTCATTTTGTAATTTGCCTTTCATCCCTCCCTGTGAGCTCCAGTGTACGCCATTATCGAAGGGGAATTCTCTACCGCCCAAAATGGCAGAGAGTGACACGCCGCCACGAGCCCCCTCTCCTATCGCCATGGAGGACACCAAAGTGTCATCCCGAAGGACCTCTCCTGGATGAGGGGGACGGACGAAACCGTCGAGAGGGCGCCCGAGGTTAATACCTCGGGCGTCGAAGACCTAGGGGAGGTGCCCCTTATGACAACTAACGGTGGGGAGCCCCAACAATCTGGGCCCCCGCCGAACACCATTCCAGAGACCACCAAGGCTCCGGGATCAGATAAGAAGCCCCCTTCGAAAGAGGGGGAGGAGAATCAGTTCCATTGGCAGCCTCCACTAATCCGGAGGCGCCCCATGCTCCGGAGGAAGCACTGCATAGTGCTTCCATCGTGGAGGAGCGGTCATGGAGAAGGTTCAGTCTGCTAAAAATAGACTGAATGAAGACTTCTGTAGCCTACTGATAGGCTTTGTGGTATGCGACATAATGTTCTAAAAAACTTTGCACATAGAAGAATAAACTTGTGTACACACAGTAGCCCCAGAGACTCTGGCCGGTATAAAAGAAATCGGTCAGAGGATCCTCATACTATTCAGGAGAGTAATATACGGTGTTGTTATTGTAATAGGCTTCCATGTTGGTAGCAACCGCCCAGGCTACAGAAGATTCCGAACTCAATCGGAAGCTTCAGGTGGGAGATGAGGAAATCGATCGCATTAATAAGCGGTTCGACGAGACGCAAGGTATGCGTATGATGTGAAAAAATTATTTTTATGTCAGAAGTGATATGTATATTGAGGGGTTAACTCATAAAGTGCTTTGACTATGATCATAGTTGGCACAGCCGAGGTCGAGACCCTCAAAGGTGCCCACCCCAGGACAAGAAAGAGGCAGATGCGAATAAGGTAGCCACTGACAAAGCGGATGCAGAACTAGAGGCCGAGCAAGCTACCCGCCGCCAACACGAAGCTCGGGTGGCCGAAGTCGAGCAGGAGCTGAAGGATGCCATCAGCAAATGCGAAACCTTGGAGCAGAAGACTTCGGACCAGTCGTCCGAGCTTGCCAAGGCTCTTCATGAGACCAAAGAGGCGTGGAGCAAGTCCCGGAGTGCTCGCGAAGAGATCCATCAGTTAAGGCAGATAGCGGTTGGTAAGGCCTTCCTTTTGCAGAGTATCTTTGGAGGTCAGAGGTATGCTTTTCTCACCTGAGTGTGGAGTTCTCCAGTCGTGTTTGTAGATCTTCCGAAGAGTGCCATCGATGCCGCATAGTTTTTCCAAGCCCAGGAAGGAATTCAACCAAGAAGCTGTTATGGTCACAATTTCTCGCGTCGGAACACCCGACGCCTCTGAACAACCAGCTGAAGCAGCTGATGGAGCTGCATAGGGTGGCCGGCTTGGCCATGAAGAATCTAATAGTCCAACTCTGGCTAGCTGAGCCGATTTCAAGTAGCTACTTTGGTTTGTTGAAGCCGCTTCTTGATGCGCGGCCGCAGATTGATGTTGTAAAGCGCTCGGCCTGCATAGAGGGTGCCTGGATGGCCTTCACCCATGTCAAAATGCAATGGGCGAAGATGAAGGCCACCGAAGTGGCAACCGTAGGTCCGCCCGAAGGCAAGGGTCATCGGAAGCCGGAGAGGTGCTTCGATGACGTCCTAGAAAGAGCCCGAGTGATAGAGGGTCAATGTTCTAAGGACGTAATATTTGATTGAATGTGTTCGGTTTGTACAAACTATGTTATGAACCCATTTTGTTATATATCTATGCTTGTGCCTTTTGTTTCAAGCAATTTTTTCCTCCTGTGTGGCTGTTTATTGCTATATTTCTGAAAGTTGCCAGTCGTTGGCTTCAGCCCCCATGTGGATGCTACAGGGGTGTTCGACGTAACGTGTGACCACACTTTATCCAACGCCTTGGTCCGTAAAGGAGGTGTCCACGAGGTGAACCAGGCAATCGGACTATGCGGCTTTATTACGTTCACTTAACCATAGGAGTTTGACTATGGAGCTAAGTACTAGCCCCTTGTGCGTGTGCGGCTATCTGGACTACGGTGCCTTTTCCACTCAGCTGGACGAAGACCAGCCCTTCGTATAACACGGGGTGAATCGCTAACGATTTGTAGAATAATACTAAGTCAACGAATCGCCGACCATCTTTCGCCTACCATGACAGTCAGTTTTCGGTTTTGTCTACCGAGGAACTTGACCGGATGAACCAGAAATAAAACCGCAATAGTTCTCCCTTTACTACCTTGGCCAAACGAGCGGAAAGTAAGGTGGTAAGCACAGGAGCCGGCAACCCAACTATATAACAAAGACATCATTCAGAGTCGATATATATAATGCAATATCCAGGACGCCGAAGAGTTCCCTATAGGTGTTCAGACTTGAAATGTACAGTGCCGAATACATCCCCCGGTTTTAAGGCCGGACTAAGGCACGTGTGGCAGTCTGAGGTAGGGAGGGAACACGGATGATAAAATAAATTGATTGCCAAACAAAGTGGTGATCAACTGTTTCCATTATACCCTGATTAACACGTCGAGCCATGTTGTTACAGATAATGCCAACAACATTGAGGCCATTTTCCATGCCGAAAGTTTGTACAAGGGAAAGGTTTACACAGAGCCTAAACGAAATGGTTTAAGAATCCCAATAATGCCCTGCTGCACGTCTGCGCTGTTTCTCCTTGGTGAGATATCCTTCAAGGGGAGGAGTCTAATCGTCGTCTGCTAAAAAGAGGAACCTAGAAAAAGGTCCCTGCACGACCATAGATCATGTAGGTTTTTCAACGAACCTACAGTGGAAGAATATTTGAGGTACAAATAGGGTCAAGCCGTATTATGGGCCTTTTCTGCAGTGTGCCTCCGACACTTCCCAAGGTATTTTGAGGGTGGAATAAGGTACACGAGGTACATACACCACAACCTTATGGGGCAATCGATAGAGGCTAAACTGCTAGTCGAGCTCAGGTTTCGTCGAGCTACCGCATTGTAACGCGGCTCTGACATGTTTAGTAGTGTCGTGGGTCTTGACGACCGATGAATTGTTCGGTTTGATGAGGCCGCTCTGTACTTCGGCTGCTAGGGCCGCGGTATGCTTCTCATTATGGAGGGAGCACTCCGTATTCCCATTTACTGTGATGACACCATGAGGTCCAGGCATTTTTAGCTTTAGATAAGCATAGTGCGGGACTGCATTGAAGCGGGCGAAAGCTGTTCGTCCGAGCAGTGCGTGATAACCACTATGAAAAGGGACGATGTCGAAGATCAACTCTTCACTTTGGAAATTGTCTAGAGATCCGAATACTACTTCCAGTGTTAATGAGCCCGTGAGTGGGCCTCCAGGCCGGGTATCACTCCTTTAAAGGTAGTGTTGCCAGGCTTGATCCTTGACGGGTTGATACCCATCTTACGGACAGTATCCTTGTAAATCAAGTTGAGGCTGCTGCCGCCATCCATAAGGACTCTAGTGTGATGGTACCCTTCGATGATAGGATCGAGTAGTAGGGCCGCCAAACCTCCGTGATGGATACTGGTTGGGTGGTCTCTGCGATCAAAGGTGATCGGACAAGCCGACCATGGGTTGAATTTTGGGGCGATAGGCTCTACGGCGTAGATGTCCCTTAATGCGCGTTTGCGCTCCCTCTTGGGGATGTTGGTGACATAGATCATGTCCATCGTTTTCACTTCGAGGGGAAATGGTTTCTGTCCCCCAGTGTTTGGCGGGCGAGGCGCATCATCATCCTCGCTTGGAGGGCCTTTCCCCTTAAGTTCGGTATTTAATTTACCGGCCTGCTTGAAAACCCAACAGTTTCTATTCGTGTGAATAGCAGGCTTGTCAGGGGTGCCATGAATCTGGCAAGGTCTCTCTAATCACTACTAGATATTTCATTATAACCGAGGGTCCAATCACCGTCGGATATTTTTTATCACCGTCAACTATTACTTAAACCGACGGTACACTGTCGGCCATCTCCCGTCGGTCTTACTTCGTCGGCCGGTACAGTCGGGTAATTTTGTCACCTACGGTAGTAAGCCGACGGTGAGCCATCGGGCATGTTACTGTGACCTGCTGGCTCACCTTAGCTCGACGACATTTATATCCGACGGTTCCTAGTCGGGCATTTATTGTCCGATGGTTATTGATTCTACTCAGTTTTCATAATAGTCAATGGTACATTCGACCCATAGGACTTAGTTATACCCATGCAGAGAACTAAACCGTTAGCTAGTTAGATGGCCGACGGTGCATACAACCCTTCAGGAGACCTGTTAGTCGAGGGGTGAGCAAACACCGTCAATTTATGAATACACCAACGGTCTAAAGTCCCCAATGGCATACTGTGTAACCGAGACATTTGTGCCACCTTAGGGCATTACTCACCCCTAATATATTGCTTTCACCGAGGGGTGTTTACATGTACAATAGCAATATTTCAGAATATTGGCATCTCAAATACATCTCATACACACAAGCACAAGGTATTGAGTTGCATCCGAATGGCATTAACCATAAGTATCAAATGTCGAATTCAGAATAAAATAATAAGTAAGATAGGTCACATTTTGCGAAGATAAATTGTCCACTAAGACAAATTGGTCCATAAGATAAAGTATTTCAAACATCTAACATAACTTGATTTTGGCATGACTTGAAGATCACTAGACTTCTATGGCCAATCATCATTATCACTGACATACTCATTATATTCCTCATCTTCATAGTCATTATATCCCTCACCACCATAGTAATCATATGGCTCATCACCATATAGACCATCCTCGCCATAGTCATCATCTCCCTCGCTGCCATAGTAGTCATCCTCATCATCATCTCCATGACTGGTACTGCCTCCAGTCCTGCTTCCCATTCCCTAAGTAATGATAAAACTAGTTGTCAGTATAATTTAGCTAAATTTCAAGTGACATACAGGGACCAAACATATTTTTTCTAATTGAAAGGTAAGCTGCTAGCTGCTATTTAATAGTATGACTATCTAACAATATGATTGCCGATTTTCCTTTTGATCCTTCACATGAGATTTTCATAGGAAACATGAATCAGCAGGAGGGCACTGTCCAAGTACAGTGGATATCTATCGGCAACCCAACTATCAGTAGTGTTTACATTTTGCAGTCTCATGACACAGCCGAACAAGTAAACTAACATAACACTATTGGCTAGTTCGAGCATATAACTAATTAAGAATGACATATTCAAAAAGAGGTTAATGTAAATTTCCATTCAAATAATTTAATGGCAAAAGCTCACATAAAATTTACACCAACAATGTTGTAGATTATGCTGCACATAAATATTTATTACAGGATTTTTGTTCTGATACTTCACATACATTACCTAGCATAGAGCTAATTGGAATCCTGAAACTAGCAATTTGGAATGATCATGAGCGTGTATGGTTGATCTTGAAGGGATAGCAAGCGTCAGTTTAGCTCAAGCTTGTAAAGTACATTTGTACAGATGTGCATGTGATCTTGTTTCCAACAACAATAAAAAGCATATACTAGCTGCATGTGTCCCAAGGAAGAGTATTCTAATTGAAATGCGTCTGTACCGAGGGTTCAACAAACATGATCCAACCATGCTTAGGTAAAAAGGAAGAGTATTCCTAAGAAAAATATTCGAGATGGTTTGCTAAAGTCTTTCATGTGTACTAATTCTTTCCCTGCGACCTGAATATATTCTACATGAAGTACAAATAAACTATTGTTCATACTGTCATATGTTTACCTATTGATGATTTTCCAATTAACATGCTTCAGTTTATCTAGTTTTGCGCATAAGAAATGAGAGCAAATTAAGATATGCACGCAAACAAGGCATATGTACAGAGAAACAAGCAAACAGGGCATATGTACAGAGAAACAACCATGGCAATTGTAGGCTATCAAGGGTGGTCTTCACTACATTTTTTCATATATGTGCAGATAAACTTGTTATATCAACCATCAAGTATTTATATGCATTAGCAGTCATTTCTCTCAGGTGATATAATCCTTTAGAGGAATGTGCCCATATAGTTAACCATGCATTTATTTTCACATATCTGCAATTAAAACAATGAAGGATCTGGTGTCTCTGCTACTACTATCCATGAACAATAATCCTGCACCTAACATGCATACACAAATTCTTTCTTGATATCGTCTAAATGTGCTAATGTGCAAAGAGAAAACAAAATCGGTGGAACAAGGGGGTGGTCATCCGGAGACTTGCAGGCACGACGACAATGAACTAACCTTTTCAGGTTCGCTTTGATGCACATCACCTCGTCCCCTATGAATTCGGCCTTCCGAATCTGATGTAGAATGTCTATCATACACAGAAGACACATCACTTAATAGTTAGATTGCTGTAAGCCTACCATCGAGATGGGTTAAACTTACCAAGTCAGCCGCAGCTGATTGCATTATGCCATCAAAGCACTCCCCCTTTCTCAGCCAATGACTATAAACATCAGCATGTCAGCACAACCCTATCCACTCACACTCCAATTTATAAGAGAAGGAAAGATTACCTGCACAACAAGCTCAATGCCTCGAAGACGCTTGTTCTCCCGCTTCAAATGTTTGTTCTCTCTTTCTAGACGGTCCTCCCTAGCAGACCGCACCGGTTGTGAGGCCATCACCCTTTTAGACTTAAACTTGGCCTTCTCTGCTTTGCTAAATAACTCATTAGCAATTCCTAGCCTGCCATGTCACATTCTACCCGCTGCTTCATAGATGATTTGTCCATCTAAATCTGGGTGCTCCTCTTCCCAATTTTCTCCATGAGCATTTTTCATTGCCTTATCAAAATCCTCCTTTTTAAATAAAAAATTAATGTAAACTAAAGTGTTGCGCAAATAGTTGTCATGATGATTAAAATGAGCTAAGTCACAAGATTTTGCTAACCCAACGATCGGCAGTTCTTTGACTGCAAATCTTCTCTTCGTCGGTCCCTCGATGCAAATTATGCGTGTGAAGACAAGCACCGGAAATTCCAGGGTCTTTCCCTGTTTTAGTGTCTGCATTTCAAGGGTGTGAAACATCATCCAAGTAAATGAAACTTTCCTATTAAACATAAGTAGAGAGATGCTTGACGAAGATAGAGTACCAGGAATTGACGTGTGGTGACAACATTTCTCGCACCGCTGCAATGGAAGACTGTATCCCCATTAGCAAGTCTGTTCCTCTTGTTTCTTAAGGATAACCCTCTAAATTCAACACCACTCCAATGCTCACATAGTAGACGCCAACCAACATCGGTACCAAAGTCAATTTTCTTTGCAGAAATTAAAGCTTCCTTAGTTGGCCAACGGTTACCATTCTCATCCAGTTCTGTTAGTTGTGCAGGCAATTGTCCCTTCTTCATTAATCTTTTGATGGCTGCCACCTTTTCCTCATGTAGCATCTGTTTCACTTTCCTAGTCAAGTTCTCCTCCAAAACACCATCTGCCTTCTCTTGCTCCAATGGGTCACACTTGAAATTCCACTGCCAAAAACCATCCCAAAATATTATTGTTAGTTACTTGTGCATTTGTGAAAGTGAGCATACGCACAAAAAATCAAAGCTTCCAACACTTCATAGATAAACCAAGTAGTTTTTTCATGTTTGTGACCAAAACAAAGAATTGTAACAACCACCCATCCACCAGTTTTAGAATTCTTATTTATAAATATAATATGGGCACCTCTGTTTCAGAATTCTAAGTACGTACTAGTAACCATAGAACTGATTAAAAATTCTCAAATAATTTATAGAAACAATGCACATATATATAGTGTGTGTGTGTGTGTGTGCGCGCGCGCATATACTTACCCAAAATTCTTCCACAATTTTGGAAGCTGTTGATCTTACTTCTGGGCCAGGGGACCACTTGTAGTCCTCCCAACACAATATTGGTTTCTGGTCATTTTTTGGACCAATTGGCGGTGGATACATCTGCCGCACTAAGGCACCTTGCACCGTTGATGGATCACGAGCGGTGTATGGGTGCCTTTCCCATAACCTGTTATTATTTGATCAAAGATTGTTAGCACAGGAATATTGCTCCAACAAGTAAAGCAGTTGGAATATTTAATACTTACACGCCTTTGGAAACTATAAGCGGTCGGTCAATTTCCTCTAGTCTGAAACCGGCTGAAGTCCTAGTTCTTGGTGTTCTAGCTTTTTTAGCCTGTGTAGTTGACTGAGTTGATCCATTCTTTCCTATGGAGACACTAGAAGAAGACTTGTCCAGCCTAGGCACTGAGAAACGCCTATAATTCAAGCGGCCCATCCTGTTTACATAGTGGCAAATGCATGCTCATTAGTTACATAAAAATAACGACTAAATGATAACAAAAGGCATGCAAGTAGAAGAAAAAAGGACTTGAAACGTTATGTAACAGCTAAACTGGAAATACTACCAACCATGGTATATTTGTTCAATAGTAGTGTCACTAAATCACTATACAATATGTATTACTACCAATAGTAAACATACTATATTACTCACTAGTTGTGTCACTATATAATATTTATTGGTACCAAGAAACAAAATGACAAGTGCAAAAGCTATAAATGTTTAGTAATCATCATCGTCATATTCCGAGTCATGCTCTATTGCATCATCCTCATCTTTGGTCTCATATGTCTCTTCTTCTCCTTCCTCTTGTGGTAAATCTTCTTCCTCATTGGTACTCTCTTCCAAATCATCTTCTGAAGATTCTTCTCCCTCATCATTAAAGTCTTGATTTTCTATTCTTTCAATTTCAGAGGGATCAAGCATCACATCATCTGACTCCTTTCTTGGCTCAGCAGACTCATCAACAAATTTGCCAACGTCTACAGAAAAACTACCCAGCTGACTAACTTCTTTGAAATATTCATCTGTAGTAGATGGGTCATATGCACAGTCGTCAAGGTTACTAAAGCTGCTGCTTGGCTGAATCGTGTACACAACCCTCCAATCACGAAGATCTCTCCTCGAGGATGCATACTTCAAGTAATAATCTTGTGTAGCTTGGTGAGCCATGGCAAATGATTCAAAATTACGAAGCCTTGAAGACCATTGGATCTCCACCAAACCTAATTTTGCATTTGGCTTCACACCTTTGATAGGATCAAACCAACGACATTTGAAGAGTACCATCTCAATTTTTCTACTAGCTGTGAAGGATAATTTGATTATTTCCTCAATGACACCATAGTACTCAAGATGTTGAGTCTCTGAGATGAAGGAAGACAAACAAACTCCTGTGTTCACTGTTTTCAACCTTCTACGTTTTTTCTCAGATGCCTCTAATCTAAAGCGAAATCCATTCACGTCATAGGAGCTATAGGAATAGGCTCTAGAGCTGCATCCATTAGCTAAATTCCACAAGTCCTCATCAGAATTATGATCTTGTTTGCACTACAATGAAGTGGAAAAATACTTGGATTATTAAACATAGTAGTAGTTGAATGGAGAGCATATATAAGGCTAATTAAAATTTTCTTACAGCAATCTCGAACCATTCCACAAATTCTGATGCCATCATTTGATCAAGGCCCTCCAGTGTCAAATTGGGATGCATCACATATTTTTCATCCTCAAATTCTCTGCAAATACACGTATGACTATAAACATCTGAACATTTTGCACACTACAATACTAAAATTGCAAATTATTCATCACTTCATCTCGAAATCTGTCAACAGCAGAGCAGTTGATCAAAATGTACAACCTTGCTGCATTCAACTCTTCGCGCGATAGTTCTCGGGCAATTGCCCTTCCATGTAGGTTTCCTTCATGCTGAAATACATCTAAGGTACACCCATCATTATGCATGCTTGTTCCTCCGTCATTATATCGTGGATTCTTCTTCCATATAGTGCGAACGTGATCACTGAAGTACAGAGAAACACAATTTGTGATCTGCTATACTATACAAGCTTCAACGATTGAACCCTCCACTCTTGCCTTGTTTCGCACTTTTAAACGAAGATAGTGCATTGCCCTATAACAAATTATTATGAGTTTCAGTGATACAAGACATAAATAGATTAAAACATGATGTACAAATTAAAGGTACATATAGTCTAGCATACCTCTCAAAAACATACATCCAACGATATGCCACAGGCCCGCCAATCCTTGCTTCATATGGGAGATGCACAATCAGGTGTTGCATTACATTGAAGAAGCCTGGTGGGAACATTTTCTCAAGGTTGCATAATAGAACATGAACCTCCTCCACAAGTTCATGCATCCGTTTAGGAGCAATTTCTTTGGCACACAATTGCCGATAAAAAAACTTAGCTCTACTATGACCTTCCATTTAGGTTCTGGGATGAAGCCTCGTAGAGCAACTGGCAAGAGGCGCTCCATGATGATGTGGTAGTCATGGCTTTTCAGCCCAATAAATTTTTGTTGTTGTAAGTTCACAGTTTTACTTAAATTAGCAACAAACCCATCAGAAAACTTCACTTATTTAAACCACTTAAGGATGGTCATTTTATCGTCCTTGCTGACACAATATTTCGCTCTAGGTTTCTTCCACACACCCTTTGAATTCTTGTTCAGGTGTAGCTTTGGTCGATCACAATATAAAGCAACATCAAGGCGTGCTTTGTTGTGGCGAAGCAGCAATATCTGAAAATACTCTAGTTGCCACAAACCACTTATAGTGATCCAATTGTGCTCCTTCCCAAACCCCTCAAATTTACTCTTGCCAGTTTCGTCATGAACAAGAATTTTGAGTTGTTCATACACCTCTTCTCCGGACAAGGGCTTTGGTGGAGGATTTAGAACTATTTTTTTCTTGCAAAAACATTTCACACTCCTATGAAATGCATGGTTAGTGGGAAGGAATCTCCTGTGGCAGTCAAACCAGCACGGCTTTCTGCCATTCTTCAATGAGAATGTCTTTATGTCAGATCCGCATATAGGGAAGCAAGCTTTCGATGGGTGCTCCAGCATGCTACTAATCCATAAGCTGGAAAGTCATGAATGGTCCAAAGCAAAGCTGCCTTTAAGGTGAAATTTTGCTTTCGATAACCATCATAAGTTTCTACACCATTTCTCCACAAATCATCAAGTTCGTCAACTAGAGGCTGCATAAAAACGTTCAGATTCTTTCCTGGATGATCTGGACCGGGAATAACTAGTGCAAGGATCAGGTTACTCTGCTTCATGCACATTTCTGGTGGAAGATTATAAGGTACAACAAATACTGGCCAACACGAGTAGGAGGCTGCTTTAATACCAAAAGGTGTGAAGCCATCAGTCGCTAGACATAGCCTTATATTCCTTACTTCCTCGGCAAATTTTTTAAATTCCCTATTAAATTCCTTCCAAGCTTCACCATGAGAAGGGTGAACCATTACTTCATCACTGTCACGAGGCCTTGCGTGATAGTCCATGTGCTTGGCAGTTCTTTGTGACATGTACAACCATTGTAGCCTAGGAGTAATTGGGAGATAGCGCAGAACTTTTCTTGGTATCTTCGTAGATTTATTTCCTGCTGTTGTTTCCTCATATCTAGGTTCTTTGCAGATAGTGCATTTTTCTTTATTTTCATTCTCTTTATAGTAAATCATACAATTATTGGGGCATGCATGAATTTTGACGTAAGGCATTGCTAGACTATGCACAAGCTTCTTGGACCTATGGAAGCTTGCTGGGAGATCTTTTGCAGCATCGTCCCCAACAATGTCATGTATAAGAGCCATCATCTCATTGTAACAAGCTTCTGACAAATTATGTTGTGTTTTAATAGTCATTAGCCTTCCTACAATGGATAGACGTGATTGTGTGGTCTTCTCATGCAATGGTTTATCGGCTTCCATCAACATTTCATAGAATTTTTTGGCAGCTTTTGTTGGCTCATCACCTTTAGAAACCCCTTCGGCAACAATTTCATCAACTAGCATGTCATTCATTCTATCTCCACCCCCATGTTATCATGCTCTACATTTTCAGGTACATCAGACTCCCCATGGCTAGTCCATCTCTCGTATCCTAACATGAATCCATTGCTACACAAGTGTCTAGTCATGACATCCCTTGTGCGCTTATGATGGCAAAAGCAGTTGCTGCAAGGACAATGGGATTCCCCATCTACGGCAGCATCGGGCAATGAGAATGCATGATCTAGAAAATTATCTACTCCATGTTGCCAAGCATCACTGATTAACTTCCCCCGTCTCTCTTTGTACATCCAACTACGGTCGACGTCTACATTGCTACAAAAAATTATATAGTAACAATGAGATCATCAATCAAACAATTCTATATTTGGCCTACATTGGCCATAACTAACAAGATGGTCATTAGGAGATCTATCCAAATAAGCTAACTAATGTGCAAGTTTATTAATACCTATTTCAACTTTCTGAACTAGAAACTGAGGAAACTGTTCAGGTTATTAATGGCCATCAGAAGCACATACTAGTTGGAGATGAGTTACTTTTTCATGCAGCATACTATCTAATTGTGATGTGAATCAGAAAGAAAGTGGATTCATATGATAGATTCATAGTTTAATTAACTGGAAAATAAATTATGTACTGCGGCACCAGGCGAGTTGTACCAAAAACGGGTGAAACCACCTTAAAGTTGCTACAGTAGTAAACACATAAAACATAACCTTTTTGTGAGAATACCAGCTAAATCCTAGATTTAAGGTTCTACAAATATTCTCTCTATTTCTTACAAAATTAGTTTATGGCTAACATAGTATAGAAAGAAAATAAAGAAAACAAGATCAACTCGTACAACAAGAAAACTTGCCAACCTAAAATTATGAACCGCCAACAAACCAATACTGATGCATCATGCAAAAAGAAAATTGCAATGTAGAAATAATGGACAATCAGCACAATCACGCAAGTCAGGAAGGAAGAAAAGTACTTAAGGGGGTGTGACAGAGACTAGGAGAGAGGGGAATGAGGAGGGAGAAGAGAATGATACCGTGGCGCCCCACTGTGATCATCGTGTGCCGATTGATCGGCCATCATAGAGGAAGCAGAGGAACCCCTGACCACCTGTCGGAGTGGAAGCAGAGGGACGCTGGGCACCCCTCGAGCTAGATTTGTTTGGATAATGAGGATGTGTTTGTTTTCAAAGAGGACTAGGAGACTATGGTGGTTAGTTTAGGACCTGATTTGGTGCGTGGTGCACCGGCGTGGGAGAATTTTTTGCTGGCCGCGCCAAGAAATCAGTGCCAGATCGCCAAATAATTTGGTAACAGGAGTCCACGGCTGCGAGATGGGCTCCAACCACTACGCGAGAAACATGAAGAAATAGATAACCACGAGGCCTCCGCAACAGATTCAACGGACTCAATTATATTATACCACGCAAAACACGGTAAATATCATGGTTCGAGTAGCAATAGAACATGAGCATATCTCATTATCTCTACATCACATAATCGTGTCAATGTTGCAACAAATTGTCTCTATTGTACGTGTTGATTAACTAATTGACCAAACAACTCAGTCTCCACATTTAGTTGTGTCAAAATTTCCTCAATTTCAGTTTCACAAAAAAATCCCAAATTGCCTACTATACTGTACTGTACTGGCCTGAAGAGATTGGGTGTGGTTAGTACATGGCCTGCCTAGACGATGTCAAAGAAGTCGCCGTGCTTGCAGGAGGCGGGGTCGAACTGGACGCGGCGGCGAGGTAGCTCCGGGGCTGCCAGTCCTCGTCCGTCTTCTTCGCCAGTGCAGGCTCTCCCAACCCAACCCCCGCTTCCCCATCTAGCTCATGGTGACACGGGAACCTGCTGCTGCTGCCTGCCGCGTGACTTTGGGGTCAAATCTAAGACGAGAGTGTAGGAGGACGGTGGCAAGTTAGGTGACACATCTAGGCGGCGATCGACGTTGAGAGAGAGGTGAAAGTGAGCGGCAGGACAAAGGGGATGTAAGCGGTGGGGCTGGTCAACGGCGCTTTGAGAAGGTCTAGTATAGATAAATTCTGAGGAGGCACATGTCACAACTTGTCTGATGTCCACCTGGTATAGAGCGCATAGTGGTGTACTAAATTTTTGCACACGCGTCATTAATTAATTATTAGTACGTATGAAATCATATAGGAGTACAATAACTTTTATACTTTTAACATTTATTTTTTGGGCCATTTTTTTCATCTTATTTTTATTCTTAGATTTCTCACAGTTCGTTTGGCACATACATGGTTCCTTTTTTTTGACATGGCACATACACGATTCTTGGATGATCATAATATGGTTTTTTCTTGTGAAAAATGGTTGTCGGTGTCAAAACTGGCGGATCTCGGGTAGGGGGTCCCGAACTGTGCGTCTAGGCCGGATGGTAACAGGAGACAAGGGACACGAAGTTTTTCCCAGGTTCGGGCCCTCTCGATGGAGGTAAAACCCTACGTCCTGCTTGATTAATATTGATGATATGGGTAGTACAAGAGTAGATCTACCACGAGATCGAGGAGGCTAAACCCTAGAAGCTAGCCTATGGTATGATTGTTGATGTGTATGTTGTCCTACAGACTAAAACCCTCCGGTTTATATAGACACCGGGTAGGGTTAGGGTTACAATGGTAGGAGATCTACATATCTGTATCGCCAAGCTTGCCTTCCACGCCAAGGAAAAGTCCCTTCCGGACACGGGACGAAGTCTTCAATCTTGTATCTTCATAGTCCAGGAGTCCGGCTGAAGGTATAGTCCGGCCATCCGGACACCCCCTAATCTAGGACTCCCTCAGTAGCCCCCGAACCAGGCTTCAATGACGATGAGTCCGGCGCGCAGATTGCCTTCGGCATTGCAAGGCGAGTTCTCCTCCAAATTCCGTGTACCTGTTTGAATAAAGTCCGGTTTCTTATAGATGTTGCGCTCCTTGGCTTCTACGCCCAATAATGGCCGCTTCCCACGTGTCAAACGAATATGAAAAGTCTGAGTGTTTTTACATTCACACCCCTAGCCGCGTAAATGAGCTGCCCTATTTAAGGGGATGAGGATTTAGATCCAATCCACACCTTCTCCCCTCCACGAGTGTTCATCAGAGCGCATCCGACAAAGGTCCATTCCACCATGGCCAGCCGTCGCAACTCCTCCGCTCGCCCTTCCAGCCATAAGCCTGGATGTTAGGAGAGATGTTCCACCCCGCATAGCGAGCTAGTGACGCTCCAGACCAAGGGATTTCTCCCTCCGGCCTATATGGTCCTGGTTCGAGCCGGTCTTGCCATCTACAATGGCGGAGAGCAAGCAGAGAATGCCCCTAATCCCTCCAAAGGAGAGCGGGTGTGCCTTGTCCCTTACTTAATAAGGGGGCTTGGATTTCCAATCCACCCATTTCTCCGGGGGATGCTGGAGTTCTACGGCCTCCAGCTACATCATCTCACGCCTGCCTCAGTATTGCATATCGCGGGCTTTGTAGCCCTTTGCGAGCTGTTCCTGGGTGTTGAAGCTCATTTCGGACTGTGGAAGGAGCTATTTTGCCTCGTGCCCCATTCCAAGAAGGGGTCAATATATCAAGTGGGTGGAGCTGAAGTGTGGCGCATCGCCGGGACCGGATATCTGTCCGGAACCCCAAAGAAGGCGTCCGAAGACTGGCCCTCGGAATGGTTTTATATAGAAGACGTCCCGCTGCCGGATCCTGTCCGGATCGGCCTCCCTGAATTCAACAGCCCTCAGAGGGAAAGTGACAGGGACATCATTTACCTGATGGGCCGAAAAAGATTGTTAGCCCATTCCATACTAACCATGATCGGGGTTATGGACGAATGCATTATGCGGGGGGTGCAGCCGCTTCAGTATAGAAGCCACCCCATGTGGGATTTCAACGGGAAGGACGACGCCACCCGCTACGATCGTAAGGGGCCGGATTCAGCTGCCGCTCTAGTAAAGATCTTGTCCACTTTGTATAAGGGAGAAGAGGAGGAATTTCTCCGCGTCAACCCTCGGGGTGGATTCTCCATGGACAATCCCCCGAGCTGGGTAAGCGGTCGTATTTACTTGTCTATCCGTTTTGTATTCCCATTGTTAAATATTCAGTCTGACGACTTTAACGCAGGAACTGCGCCGGGCTGTTAAGGAAATAAGCAGCCCTCCTCCACAACCCGAGGACCCAGGACGGTCCCTCGACCCGGCCTCTCAAGAGGATCCGGACATATCTGTGGAGCTGATTGATGGAGTGTTCCATCAATTGAGCGAGGACAACGCCTTGGTGGCCATTACGGCCGATTACCCATGGCTAATCCTGACGCCCCAGGTACCTGAGATCGAAGTCCCAATACCCCGAATAGGTGTCCGCCCACTCGTGTTCAGTTTCCTGATTGCAACCGAACTTTACAGGGGAGGTTTTTAGGGCGGAAGGCCGAACCTGCGGCGACAAGCCAACGAGGGGCCGTAGGGCCCCGTGGGCCGAAAAGAAGCGCAGTCCGGACCGAGGCGTCAGCGCAAAGGTATGGCGCGCCCCCTTATCCCAGGTGTTATACCTTCGAGGCACATTGACACTCGTGCTCTCTTCAGGACAAAGAGACCTCGCCGGACTATACCCGGAGAGGCTGCCAATCATGCCTCCACCAGCGAGGCTCCAAAGCCTGGTCCGGAGGCGGAGGCGAACGCAAGGCGCGCGCCAGACGCTCCTCCGACAGAGGATGTGGACGGGTTGTCTGCCACCAACTCTGAGGTGGAGAGTGCCATGAACCACAGGCATCGCCGGACAATTCTTCGCGATGCTTGTTTCTCCCAAGGGGCGTTAGATGCCTTCAACTCAGGAGATGCGCACCTCCGTGCCGCTCAAAATGGTCTAGCCAGAGCCACGGAGCAATATGTAAAAGACATACGGGTAAGAAAATTTTGGTAATTATATATATAGCAGTAGCCCCCGAGACTTGAAACAGTTAGAATAACTAATTTAAGGATCATGCAGGTTCTTACAGAAAAGAATTTCCTACTGTCCAAGGAGCTGGAAGAGTGCAAAGCCCAACTGGAGGCCACACTAGCCGTGGCAGGGGAGCCTAAGGAGACCCCTCTGGTAATATACACTTCGAAAAATAAGTATTTTGCGAAGCACGGCTTTGGTGCGAATCTGACAAATGAAATTGCAGATGGCGCTGGATTGAATCCGGAAAGGCAACACCTCCTACGCCAGCTAAAGGCTGGTGAGAGGGTGCTATTAAAGGTGATGGGGGAGAAGAACGATCTCCAAGATGCCAACACTAGGCTGGGCGTGGAGCTGAAAGATGTTCGTGCCCACTTGTCAGACTCCGTGAAGGAGAATCAGCAGCTTCGGCGCGGCATATTTAGTAAGTGCTTGAACAAACCTTTTGAAAGAAAGTTCGGCGGGGAAGTCGACTAACAGAGCAATGTCTGTAGGTGTGCTAACAGGTCGTCCTGCAGAGGAGATGTCCGGTTCTACGGGTGACCTTCTTCCCGAGCTCTCGCAACTGCTCGATCGAGTTCGGCAGGCAATGCGTGGCGTCGCCCAGGCCCTGTGGCCATCCGTCTCCATGCCCGAAGGTCTTGGAGAGCTTGCGGAGAAGCTAAAGGGAGCACGGTGGCGCTTCCGATTGTGGAAGATATCGGCCTGCCATCAAGGCGCTAGGGAGGCCTGGGCCATGGTGAAGACGCGGTACGCAAAGGCTGACCCCAACCACATGGCCGAGGTCCGTCCTGTAGGGCCCGATGGGAAGGAGATCCCTGTAAGCTTAGTATACGGCCAAGTAGAGTTGGCCACAAAGTATTCCCAGAAGGACTGTAAATTAGACAGCCTGTTAGATGGTATTGAAGAGGAATACAACCAGTCAAAATGACTATGTAATTTAATTGACATTTATAATGCCTTCTAGTCGGATTGTAGATCATTTGTCATGGCCGACCTTTTCGCTTCAGCCTCGGGACCTGACGGTCCGGAGTGTGTCCGAATTCCCATGCGGTTATATAGGAACCGGGGAATGCATGGAGACCAGGCGTAGGGGTCATTAGGGCGTGAACAGACAAGTGCCCGACTAGGTATGTTATATTACATGGTTAGTAAGAAACATCTTCCAGGGAGAATAGTTCCGTTAGGGGTTCCTTTCCCTGGGAGGCATGCCCTAAGGTGCATGTCCATGCTGAGAAAAGAAACGCAGGAAAAACATCTGGGGGCGTATAGATAAAAAAAGATCATCTTTAGTTCACCGACCGAATATTCCCTTAAGAATGCTAGCTTTCGGCTTCACCTAGTCTGAGGTACACGTCCGGCTGACTCGGCAGTAACAATCGCAGAGGTGCTCCCTTTACCACCTAGTCGAACAATCAGGAACGTAGGGGTAAGCACAGGAGCCAGGCAACCCAGCTTGGCCAAAACTTAAGTCATATCGATGCATATAATGGTGAATAAAAGGTACATGCGGAAGTGTGACACATGTGTTGGGCATGAAGCCCGCATGAATAAGCTTCTGTTTAAAGAAGCCCCCAGGTTTAATGAGCGCGGATAGCGCGTCACTTTATGAGCCTTTAGAGGCTATAAGAGAGAGAGATAGAGAAGAAGAGAAATGTAAGACAGAAAGTATAAAAGATGGACAGCGGAAGGAGACAAACACAGAGTCCGGCGCTAGGCATAGAATCTTCGGAGACGGGCTGCGTTCCATGGGTTTCGCTCGAGTCGGTTATCCGATGCATCCCGCAGGCGGTACGCTCCACCAGTCAGGACTTGGTCAATTATGAAGGGACCTTCCCACTTGGGCTTGAGTTTGTCATTTTTCTTGTCTGGTAGTCGTAGAACTAATTCGCCAACGTTGTAATTTTTTGGCCCGTACTTCTCTGGTTTGGTATCTTCGAGCCTGCTGTTGATAGAATGCGGAACGGGCTTTTGCCACGTCACGCTCCTCCTCCAATGCGTCCAAGCTGTCCTGCCGATCGAGCTCGGCTTCTCTTTCTTCGTACATGCGCACTCGAGGTGAGTCATGAATTATGTCGCATGGCAAAACTGCCTCTGCGCCGTACACCATAAAGAATGGTGTGTATCCGGTGGTGCGATTCGGCGTGGTCCGCAGCCCCCAGAGTATGGAGTCCAGCTCCTCTACCCAGTGCGTGTTAGATTCCTTGAGGGACCGCACTAATCTGGGTTTGATGCCGCTCATGATAACACCATTTGCATGTTCGACCTGGCTGTTAGTTTGTGGGTGATAGACGGAAGCATAATCGACCTTGATGCCCATGTTTTTGCACCAGAGTTTTACCTCGTCGGCCGTGAAGTTCGTGCCGTTATCAGTGATGATGCTGTGGGGGACGCCATAACGGTGTACAACCCCGGATATAAAGTCTATCATCGGTCCGGATTCGGTCATCTTAACAGGCTTGGCTTCTACCCATTTGGTGAACTTATCCACCATGACCAGTAAGTATTTTTGCTTGTGGGTTCCGCCTTTAAGGGGTCCAACCATGTCAAGCCCCTAGACCGCGAAGGGCCAAGTGATGGGGATGGTTTGTAGGGTGGTGGGTGGCATATGGCTTTGGTTTGCAAAGAGCTGGCAACAGGTGCATCGTTGGACTAAGTCCTGAGCGTCTGCCCGGGCCGTCGGCCAATAAAAGCCTGTACGGAAGGCCTTGCTTACAAGGGACCGGGCTGCAGCTTGATGACCGCCGAGTCCGGCATGAATTTCAGCTAGGAGATTCCGCCCCTCCTCTTTGGAGATGCACCTTTGAAGGACTCCGGTAGTGCTTTTCTTATAAAGCTCTCCCTCGTGGACTCTTTAGGCTTTGGATCGCCGCACTATGCAGCGTGCCTCATTTTGGTCCTCGGGGAGTTCCTGCCTAGTAAGGTAGGCGAGGAATGGTTCTATCCACGGGGCGATGACGGCCATTATTACGTGGGCTGAAGGTGTTATTTCACTGGCAGAGCCTCCGATTGTGTCAGAATGTTCGGTGTCAGGCAGTGCGGTTGGGTCCGGGCTGTTATTGTTCGGCTCCCCTTCCCATGCTATGGATGGCTTGAACAACCTTTCCAAGAACATGTTGGGGGGGGACTACATCGCGTTTTGCACCGATGCGTGCCGAGACATCTGCCGCCTGATTATTTTCCTGGGCTATATGGTGAAATTCAAGCCCCTCGAACCGAGCTGACATTTTTAGGACGGCATTGCGGTAAGCTGCCATTTTTGCATCCTTGGCATCATAGTCTCCATGTATTTGGGATATTGCGAGGTTCGAGTCCCCGCGCACCTCTAGGCGTTGGATGCCCATGGATACTGCCATCCGGAGACCATGTAAAAGGGCCTCATATTCGGCTGCATTGTTGGAGTCCGTGTACATAATCTGTAGTACGTATTGAACTGTGTCTCCTATGGGGGACGTCAAAACGACGCCAGCCCCCAGTCCGGCCAACATCTTGGAGCCGTCAAAATGCATGATCCAATTTGAATATGTGCCGTACTCTTTAGGGAGTTCGACCTCCGTCCATTCTGCGACGAAGTCGGCCAAGACTTGTGACTTGATGGCTCGTCGTGGCTTATAAGTTATGTCGAACGGGAGGAGCTCGATGGCCATTTCGCAATCCGGCCCATTGCGTCACGGTTGTTTATAATATCGTTGAGTGGTACTTCCGACGCTACTGTTATTGAACACTCTTGAAAGTAGTGTCGTAGCTTCCGGGATGCCATGAATACCGCGTACACAATCTTTTGATAATGCGGGTACCATGGTTTACAGGGAGTGAGGACAGTGGACACATAATAGACCGGCTTTTGAAGGGGGAATTTGTGTCCGTCCGCTTCTCGTTCGACGACGAGCACTGCGCTTACAACCTGATGTGTTGCTGCAATATATAATAGCATTGGTTCGCCAATGTTTGGCGCGGCCAGGACTGGGTTTGTTGCCAGTATGGCTTTTATTTCATCGAGTCCAGCCATGGCTGCGTCTGTCCATTTGAAGTGTTCGGTGCACCGAATGAAGCGGCTTAGAGCCGCCACACATACGGTTAACTTTTGTATTTGTTTGAAGTCCTTTGGGATATCCAGTTGCGACAGAGCTCGGATCTTGGCTGGATTTGCTTCAATTCCTCTACCGGATACAATGAAGCCCAAGAGCTTTCCGGCTGGAACACAGAAAACGCATTTTTCCGAGTTGAGCTTGATGTCGTATGTTCGGAGGTTATCACATGTGAGCCTCAAGTCGTCTACTAGAGATTCAACATGTCTTGTTTTGACGACCACATCATCTACATATGCCTCTACTGTTTTGCCAATCTGGCTTGCCAGACATGTCTGAATCATGCGCTGGTATGTTGCGCCGGCGTTTTTGAGCCCGAAGGGCATCGTGTTGAAGCAGAATGGCCTGTATGGTGTGATAAATGTCGTTGCGGCTTGGTCTGGTTCTGCCATCTTGATTTGATGGTAGCCAGAATATGCATCGAGGAAACACAACGAATCGTGTCCTGCGGTAGCGTCGATAATTTGATCGATGCGGGGGAGGGGGAAGGGATCCTTTGGGCAAGCCTTGTTAAGGTCTTTAAAATCAACACACAGGCATCAGGATTTGTCCTTCTTTGGTACCATCACCAGGTTTGCTTGCCAGTCCGGATGTTTTATATCTCTGATGAATCCGGCCTCCAATAGCTTTGCTAGCTCCTCTCCAATGGCCTGTCTCTTAGGTTCGGAAAAACGCCGAAGAGCCTGTTTGACAGGTTTGAATCCTGTTTGGATATTTAAGCTGTGCTCGGCCAGCCTGCGTGGGATTCCTGGCATGTCTGAAGGGTGCCAGGTGAAAATGTCCTAGTTCTCTCGTAGGAACTCTCGCAATGCGGCGTCGACATCAGGGTTTAACTGTGCCCCGATGGAAGCTGTTTTATTGGGGTTCGTTGGATGGACTTGGAATTTGACTATTTCGTCCGCCGGTTTAAAGGAGGTGGACTTGGATCTTTTGTCGAGTACCACATCATCCCTATTTACCATAGAGCGCAGCGCAGTCAGCTCCTCAGCCGCTAGGGCTTCGGATAGTGCCTCGAGGGCCAGTGCGGCTGTCTTGTTTTCGGCGCGGAGTGCTATGTCCGGATCACTAGCGGGAGTGATGATCCCGTCAGGCCCGGGCATCTTGAGCTTCATGTACCCGTAATGGGGTATTGCTTGGAAGATTGTAAACGCTTCCCGCCCTAGTAGAGCGTGATAACCGCTGCTGAACGGAGCCACCTGGAACGTGATCTCTTCGGATCTGTAATTATCCGACGTGCCGAACACCACATCTAGTGTGATTTTTCCTGTACAGCGTGCTTCCTGACTGGGGATTATTCCTCTAAAGGTTGTGCTGCTTCGCTCAATGTGGTTCCAGTCTATTTCCATTTTTTGAAGAGTCTCCTCATAAATGAGGTTCAATCCGCTGCCGCCGTCCATGAGTACCTTGGTAAGACGAAAGCCGTCCACTATTGGACTGAGGACCAATGCGGCTGGTGCTCGGGCTATTCGGAATTTAGGTTCATCACTGGCGTTAAAGGTAATAGCCGTGTCACTCCATGGGTTTATTGTTGCTACTTGGTAGACTTCGGCAAGGCTGCGGAGTGTCCTTTTTCGCATATTATTTGATGCGAAAGTCTCAAAGACTGTTAATACCATATTGGTGTCTCTGGGGTGGCTTTCTGTGGCCTCCGTAATTAGGAGATTTTCGCCAATTTTGGCCACCTGCCGGAGTATCCAACATGCTCTGAGGCTGTGAGTTGGTGTGGCGTCCTCTGTACTGTGAATTTTACAGGGTCCATTAAGCCACCCTTCCAGTACGGTTCCATGCCCTGTAGAGGGTTTTTGCTTTTTGGTGCTTGATCCGGGTGACTGGTGATGCTGCACCCTTTTATTTTGGACTGGGTTTGTATTCAGGGCCGGATTGTCCCAAAATTTTATTTCGGTTTTCCAGGCGCTTTCCATCGCATAGTACTTTCGTACGATGGACGCCAAGTTAGCGAAGCGTGTAATATCACGGCGACTTATGGCATTTGGTATTCCCTTGTCCGTGCAGTTATTGCAGAAAATTGAGATTGCGTCTTCCTCGCGCAGTCCCTTAGCCTGTTCTTAACCAGGAGGAATCTGGCCCAGTAATGATGTACTGTTTCATCGGGTTCTTGCCTGATTTTGGATAGATCGCTTATGTTGGGGTGGGTGGGTGGAATTAAATCCGAAGCCTCACCCCATCTAAGGCTCAGAGGCCGAGGAATTTCTATACTCGAAAATTTGGATTCCTGGATGTTGTGTAATGAATCCAGCCCGTCGCCTGACTCTAAGTTTAGGTCTTGAGTGATATCCTCCCCTCCGCAGGTATCCGGCTTGGAGGGATCGGGAATCTGGACGTAGCGAGTCCTTAAGATAGATGAAGGGTCGCCGCACTGTCCCTCTACCACGACAACGTGATGGGTGACTTGGGGAGAGTTAATCTCTCTCAGATCGGTTTTAGGCCCAATCTGGTCGTAATCCGTAGCGACCCCCAGGGCGGCAAAGCGATCCAAGAGCTCGTTTATGGAGGAAAGCTCTATTGGATCTAACTGCTCGGCGAGTTCCGAGTTGACATGAAGATTGTTTTTGATGGCTCGAGAGGTCATCGTCAGCGTAGAAGCCGAACAGGCGGTCATAAGAAAGCCACCTAACCGGAGGGTTTGGCCGACAGCCAAAGCTCCCTTAGCAATGGTGCCGTCTTTAAAGACGGGAAGAGGCATCCTTCCTGATGGCGACGACACAGAGGAACTCTCAATGAAAGCACCAATGTTGGTGTCAAAACCAGCGGATCTCGGGTGGGGGTCCCGAACTATGCGTCTAGGCCGGATGGTAATATGAGACAAGGGACACGAAGTTTTAGCCAGGTTCGGGCCCTCTCGATGGAGGTAAAACCCTACGTCCCGCTTGATTAATATTGATGATATGGGTAGTACAAGAGTAGATCTACCATGAGATCGAGGAGGCTAAACCCTAGAAGCTAGCCTATGGTATGATTGTTGATGTGTACGTTGTCCTACGGACTAAAACCCTCCGGTTTATATAGGCACCGGGTAGGGTTAGGGTTACATAGAGTCGGTTACAATGGTAGGAGATCTGCATATCCGTATCCCCAAGCTTGCCTTCCACGCCAAGGAAAAGTCCCTTCCAGAAATGGGACGAAGTCTTCAATCTTGTATCTTCATAGTCCAGGAGTCCGGCTGAAGGTGTAGTCCGGCCATCCGAACACCCCCTAATCCAGGACTCCCTCAATGGTCATCATGCCTTGGATGATCCATTGGTGTGTTGTATTTGGTTCCACCGTGCACCCGATTTTTTTCTTTTGAATGGTAATACGTGTCTCATTCATATCATAAAGATGAAAGTACAAGCCACGTAAGGATCGACATGACAAAACTAAAAAGATAGCAGAACATCTCTGAGCTAGCTAGACACCAATGCTCCGCCACCTGGCTCCAGCACGACCACAACAGCCACTGAACAAAAGAACGACGTATCACCTCCTCACCCAAGCTCGACGCGGCTCAATCGCTGATATGCAGATTTGTGGACCCCCAAGGTGGCACACCAAAACTGAAGTCATTGTTGCTGAATGAATCTGATCTAGGCAACAGCCCGGACACGCTATCGAACTCAAGATGTAGCACCCCAGCACGACTAAGACGCCGAAGGAGGAAACCACACTTGGCATCCATCAACCACGAACCCAGCACACGTTCCATCTTCCAGATGTCGTTGATGTAGTCCACAATATACATCCTCTCCTGGACTACCTCCCAAGCTTCATGCCGATGTTGGGGCAGACACCGTCGCAACGGTGGAGCCCGAGGGCACATATCCACCACGAGGGTGCCACCGACACACCATCCTTGCTTGAACAGTATGGTTTTCAAAACCACCCCAACCATAGGGCTAATCGTCTTGTCGGGGAAGGATCTGAAGAATCTTAATTCAGTGCCGCCATCGCCGCCACCGAAGCCAAGACGATGATCAACCTAAAAAGAAGCTACTTTAGCCTAAAACTATCCACACACACACACGTGGATCCGGCGACCCCCACCCCCTAGCATGGACGATCGAGGTCGTCGGCGGAGGGGAGCCACCGAAGGACAGCGGCAAAAGAACTCTCCTTGGGAGAGACGATGGCGAGATCACCCTTTTTCTTCCCGAGGAAGAAAGAGTGACCACCGCTTAATGGTTGATTTGTTGTGTTTGTGGTGTGTCTGATAAGGATTGTGCGTAAAGAATCATATGTATATAATGAATCTTTTTTAGTTTTGAAATACGGAACTCAGGCTTGTTATAAGTCACAATAGTACAAGTACTTCATGACCATCCGTACGTGTTTACTAAGGACCTAAAATGGTGATGAAAAATGGGAACGAGTTCATATTGTACGAACATAGTCTCACCGATGCAGCGGACGACAGCACTTTGAAACGGTAAGGCCTCTGTGGCTCCATGTGGCGGAATCTTTGTAGAAAGGGTGATGCCTCCCTTTTACTTTCTTGGTTAGGAGGAAAAAGAATGGTCGCACCGCTTCGGACAAAAAGGATCATATGTATCGTATGCATAGCATTCCACTTTCTTAATTTTAAAATACAACACTCATCCTAGTTATAATTCAAGATGTAATCAATACTTCACGACACCTTTGCATTTAATACATAATATACAAAGTTGCATTTATTAAAAAAACTATAGATACGTACAAGCCAAGTTACAGAAGTACATGACTAAGTAATTATCAAACTCGTACTTTTGTAAGTGCAATTTTAAAAAAAATCATATTTGTATTATCCTGTACCAATTTTTAAGCATCCTATATATTAATTGTGAAAAAGAACATATAATGCACTCTCTTACAATAGCAATGCTTGATGCTAGTTCATGAAATCTTCTTATACTGAATTATCTAGAATATAACATCGGTCATTCTACATATGTTGTCCATTGAAACATCTCATCGAGAGGGAAAGTCACCCGCTGGTTATCACTATACACCGTCGGGTATTTTCTCAAATAACTGAGAGGCACATATCTACCGTCGGCCATGTCCTCTCATCGGTGAGAGTTTTGTTTTCACCTTGGGCTATTAAATTACACCATCGGGCATTACATGTAATCCCCGTGGGTGTGGCAAAAACCGTCGGGCATTACATGTAACCCCGAGGGTGTACCAAAAATCGTCGGGCATTACAATTAAACGTCGGGCATTACATGTAATCCTCGTGGGTGCAGGGAAACCCCTCGGGCATTACATGTAATCCCCGTGGGTGTTGGAAAAACCGCTGGTCTTTACGATGAACCGTCGAGCATTAAGTTGGATATCCGAGGGGTGGATTTTCACCGTCGGGCATTCTAGTATACCGTCGGGTATTAGTGGTAATACTCGTGAGTTGACACTAACCATCGACCATTATAACTACCGTTGGCTATAACTGTAATACCCGACGGTCCGTCGGCTATTAGATTTCACCGTCGGAAATATGGTGATTTCTAGTAGTGAATATTCTGTCCAAGTTGGATGGACTGTCCCTATTACCTTTGAATGGCTTCTTATGCTTACTGGGTTTGGAGCCCCTGAATCCGGCGTTTACTATCGTATCCTCTATTTTTTCGTTATTGTTTCGACACTTCTTTTGCTGCATCGTAGCCCGCCATTGCCATCCCTGGACTCAGAAGTGCTGGGGTCGCTGGTACTGTTGCTTCTATGAGCCAACCAGCTATCTTCGCCTGCACAGAAGCGGGTCATAAGTGCAGTAAGAGCTGCCATAGTCTTCGCCTTTTCCTGACTGAGGTGTCGGGTGAGCCACTCTTCGTGGACGCTATGCTTAACTACCGCTAAGGCTTCGTTGTCCGGACAGTCCACGGTTTGGTTATTTTTAATTAAGAACGGATTCCAAAGTTTGCGAGCTAACTCTCCGGTTTGCTGGATTATGTGACTCAGGTCATCAGCGTCCGGTGGCCGGACATAGGTGCCCTGAAAGTTGGCCCGAAAAGCATCTTCTAGGTCTTCCCAGCTTCCAATGGAGTTCTCTGGGAGGCTGTTTAACCAGTGTCGTGTTGGTCCTTTCAGTTTTAGAGGGAGGTAGTTAATGGCATGGAGATAATCTCCATGAGCTATGTAAATGTGGAGAAGAAATTCTTCAATCCATACAGCGGGATCCATCATTCCATCGTATTGCACGATGTTCACGGGTTTGAACCCTTCCGGAAATTTGTGCTGCATTACCTCATCGGTAAAGCACATGGGGTGTGCGATACCTCTGTACCGGGTGACATCGCGTTGGAGTTCGAACGACATCTGTGTTCGGTGCTGACCCCGGAGTTGGTTATGTTTGTCGTGCCAGGCTTGATGGCCGTCATCTCATGTGGGGGCATGTCCTCTTGATCCATAGATTGATCTGGTCTGGCTAGCTCTATTGGTAAGGTCCTGACCTAGGTCATATGTGTAGCCCGGAGCCGCTGTCTCCTTGCCTCTATGGTGAGGGGGCACGTGTTGGTGTTTGGCATAATTAGCCATTTTGTCCCATCCATGTGGTGGTCGGTCCTATTGATCAACATGATTGTATTTTGACGGTATTGGCACAAAGGCCTCGTCGTCGAATTGTGGTAGTAGCCTGCATTTGGGATAACTTTTTGTTTGGCGCTCAAAGCCATATCCTTCTTCGGCGGCTAGGACCTTGGTCCATCTGTCGTTGAGCATGTCCTGTTTGGCTTGAATTTGTTGTTGTTTCTTTTTCAGGCTCTGTGCGGTGGAGATGAGTCATTGCTTGAAGCGTTCTTGTTCAAGGGGTTCCTTTGGGACGATGAAATCTTTGTTACCGAGGATAACATCCTCTTCGAAAAAAGGTAAGTAGTTACGATCTTCCGAATCCTTGTGATCGACGAGTTCCTCGGGGCTGTATTGACCCTCTTCGCTTTCATCCTCCTCGATCACAGGCTCAACGGGGTGGTCGGGGTCTTCAGCGTTGTCCGGAGTATCACTATCTCCCGTGCCGGTATTGCTTTCCCTTCCCCGGCGCGATCATGAGGGGCGCTGCTGACGCTGGTGTTTTGGTGGTTCGTCGACGGGTTTATCCTCGTCTGGATCTTGAGTGCCATCGTCGTCCTTCTTCTCAGGTGTATCCACCATGTATACATCGTAAGTAGAAGTGGCCATCAAACTCCCAGTGATGGGCGGGTTTTGACCTGGTTCGGTTTCCACATCGTCGTCCATTCCATCGATGTCTTCAGAGGCGTGGTCTAGCATGTCGGTTAGATCCTCGACAATGGCTATTAAGTGGGTGGTGGGTGGGACGTACAATTCCCAACTCTCAGCCCCCAGTTCAAACTGGGCCTAGTTCGTAGGTGACACTTCCTTGATGGCGAGAGATTGTATTAAGTCCAACGTTTCGTTTAAGAGCGAAAGCTGGATAGGTGTCTGAGGATCTACGGAACTAGGCTCGGTGATAACCACTTGACCGAGCCCGATGGAAGCATACCTCGAGAGTTCGGAGTTGGTATCCGGAGGCGAGTTTGGCTTCCCAGTGAAGTCGTGAGTCCTGTTTGACTTCTGGTTCGCCGACGGCGCATCTGGGTCTCTGGCTAGAAGCTCCGTGATGGGAGAGAGTCTGACGGGGTTCACCCTCCCGTCTTTCAGACGAAGTGGTCCGCCACAGATCTAAGGCCGGGGCGGACATGAGGGTTGACCCCTGGACGTGACCTGATAGTGGATCCAAAGGACCTCCCTCGTGTGGGTGGGGAGCGGCGGCCGAGGCCGTGAACCCCTCATAGATCAGGTCTCCTCGGGTATCGGCGATGTATCACTACTGCAGGATGCTGCTAACGCGACAGTATGATCAGAGACCCTTTGACGAAACTGTGTGCGATGCAATAATCGCAAACGGTGGTGTAAAAAACCCGTCAAAAAAGGTGCAAAACGTTTGCGATGACGGATGCATCAAACATGGTTCAAAATTTAGTTGTGTGTGTGATGCAGGGCATACGGTTCAGTTCTTAACTGTTTGCGATGAGGCAACACAAAAGAAAAGGGCAGCCAGATGAAGGCGTGTGCAATATACAACATACGGTTCACTCGGATGAACTATTTGTGATTAGGCAACAGAAAAGAAACAGTCAGCTAGATCAAGGTGTGTGCGATATACGGCATGCGGTTCACTCGGCCTTGTCGTCAGTGTGTGACCTCTGTGGTAACCGTTCACTCCCCATGGCCTCTTCTTGTACCGTGGCAACCGTCCACCGCCTCTTCGCATTTCCCTCGTGATTTGGAACTCCTGTAGCACGGTCTTCCTCCCTCCATTTACCTTCACCCTTTCCTTTCTGCCATTGTTCGATCGTCTTCTCCATGGAGTGAATAGGCCAGAAACGACCCCGTTATTCTTGCCCCAATCTGAAAGATGACATGGTGGAGGAACTCATTGATTGGTGCGACATCATCACCTCGGCTAGCATGGCAGGTTCGTTCAAGACCATTCTCAACTCAACTAATAACATCATTACAAGGAACCCAAGGGTCCAGGAGCGGTTTGATCTCCCCTATCTTCTTCGCCATGACCCTGATCACTGCGCGGGGACGACGGAATCCTCGCCTTGTGCAAGTTGATGCCGCTTGATAATGATACGTGTGATGTTAAGATGCCATCGCTTTAGCATAAGGCTTGGGCAGGCGCAAATGGAGATTGGGTTGTTTGTATTGGGTACAACTACGAGTGGGAACTTGTGAATGTGTACACTTGTCACCGGGTTCCACTTCCAAAAATCTTAGACTGCCCTGAAGTTGAGCACACCGGTATTCTACGTATGTTCAAATATGATCATGGTGACTATCATCTATGGAAGATAGCAATTTGTCGAGTTCCCAACCGCTCTTGGGATTACACGAACTATGAAGTTGTTGCTATCTTCGGAAATCTTGTTGCCGTCCTTGCTTCCACGACTCGATGGATATTGGTCAAAAATCAATTTTCGTAAATGAATGAGTACTATGATGCAATTCAATACGAGGGTCTTGTGTTTGCTGCCACCACTCATGGCACTGTTTTTTCATGGAATCCATATGGTTTCGGTATGTTTGTCTTCCAGTGTAATTATAATTGTTTCATCCACATGCATGCGGGTTAGCTAGCTAGTTTCCCTTTACTAATTAACCTTCTTGTGTTTCCAAGGTCTTGTGAACATTCCACCACCTATACTTGAAAAATTTTATAAGCAAGGGAGAGATGATGATGGTGATGATCACGAGCATGAGGACGAGAAGGATCCATATACTCAGTGGCGCCTGGCAACTTATTCCGATGGATCACCTCTTCCTGTCTGTATACAGGGCAGTGCTGATGTTACTAAGGAAGAAGGTGTTGTCTCGCATGGTGCACTCTCCAGACCTATTCCAACATCCGTTGCAGGGTATTTAGGATATATACTAGTGTGCTAGCACCAACACCTTCTCCCTGGTTCAGTATTGATAGTCTTGGAGAAAACTCGCTCTTCCTTGGACAAAACTATCCAATGATGGTGAAAGGCGATCCATCTGCTGTTGACACAACGTTACTACCATTTATGAGAAGCAACTATATCTATACCTCGGACATTGCTATGCTTCCCTACCATGGCTATCACAATATGGGTATTAAAATAGGCCGCTTCAGCCTGGATGATCGGTCCTGCGCTGGTCTCGTGATTGACAGTAGCTGGCCCTTCCCAGAGAATCACTTCTGGTTCAAAGCAAGTGTTTCCAACACCGACGAGTGGTTGATCTAAAGTCCATTTCATCGCTTTCTTATTTGTTGTGTCAGAAAAACTTTACTTTACTAGAATGTTTTGTTGGAAATGATCTATAATCCAACATGCATCCTCGTTGTCGTTGTGGGTTGATGACTTGTTGTATGTAATCAATGGTACATTTGCATATGCGTCCATCAACTCACGCCTGCTATTGGTGTCCATATGAACAGTGCTAGTGATTTTAGTTGCAAAAATTGGATAGTGCTAGTGATTTTTAGCTACATATTGTGACAAATCACAGTGTTACAAGGTTGATAAATGGCAATGTTACTAGATAAACAAATGTCAATCTTTCCAGTTTGACAAATGGAAACATACCCAATATGACAAATGCAAATCTTACCCAATTGTTTCTACGTGGTTGCACACGGGTCATCCAAAACAATCGTTTGCGTTGAAGGGATGCACAAATCCTGCACTGCGAATTTCCCCTTGACTTAAGGTGTCGGTGTACAAAAGTAGGGGCTCTCCTTTTGACCCCTTTACTTGTGCACGGGCGGTTAGAGCCACGCGCCGCGGCCACACTTAGCAGGGCAGAGGAGGGAAGCCGGAGAGAAGCCGAAACACCAAGGCAAAGAAGACAACGCCAAGGCCGAGAGCACAAAGAGAAGTGGGACGAAGCAGGTTCCCTCGACAAGGCCCTTGCCGGGGCAGCCTCAGCGGCCCCGACAAGACCCTTGCCGGGGAAGCTCGCCCAACACCAGCGGAGCGCGCCACCCTTGAGCCCACGGTGTCCAACACCATCAACCACGTTGGGCCAGGGCTCGGGAGGCACCTCCATGGTGGCATGCAGATCTTTGTGAAGACAGAGAATACCCAAGATCAGATGAGGACCAGAAGACGGCGACCCTCGGCGAGAGACTAGCCGAGGAAGTCCACAAGGCCCCTGGCAAGACCCTTGCCGGGGATGACGGCAACGCCACAGCAGAGACCCTTGTCGGGCCCCCGGCAAGACCCTTGCCAAGGGCATCAGCAGGGCCACTGCCAGACACGTACCAGCCAAGACTACCACCTCCGTTCGCATGTAGCTACCAGCCCAACCAGCTGGGCAAGCACCTGCATGGCAACATGCAACTTCCGGGTCAAATCAGTAGGCACCTGCGTGGCGTCATGCGGACCTTCATGAAGGCCTTACCACCGCGCCACCTCAGCTGCCTGCCTGTCTACATGGCACCGCATGCACCGCTAGCCTGGGCGCGTGCCGAAGCGAGAAGGAGCGGCGACGGATGGGACGGGCCTCGTTCCCTCCCCCGATAAAGCTAAGGGACACCTAAGCGATGCATTAAATGTGTCTTGTCCAGTAATACGGGCGATAAGCTCGCAGTACTGTAGGCCTTTCCACCTCCTGTGTGCCACTGTGGCAGCCCCTTCCGACTATAAAAGGAGGCCTATGGCGTACTGGAGGGGGATTCGACTTTTTTGAATGACACAGCCACCGTAGCTAGTTTGAGAGCCCAAGAACACTCAATACATCCACCAAAGCAGGACTAGGGTTTTACGCATCCTCGCGGCCCGAACCTGGGTAAACGATCCTCATGCTGACTGCTAATCCTGCTCTTCTCATGACCCCGCACCCCGGCAACCGTAGTAGGGATTCTTGTGATCCCGTAGGTGTCGTTTCCCACCAACATCTTTGGCGCGCCAGGTAGGGGGCGCAGTTGTGAGAATCTGGTATGGTTGTTAGCCTAGCAGTTCTTCGTCGCCATGGCTCCCAAGAAGAAGGCAGCCACGGCGGTTGGTTCATCGGGGGCCAGACGGCCCGTACCAGTGAGGGCGAGTAGCAGGCCGGTCGCGGATACGACCCGAGGCGTGGCTCGCGAGCACCAGCATCGCTCTGGCAGTCAGAGCCGGCTGAGCGGCGTCGTTCGTACGCAAGGCGGCGGGCCGCATGCCACAAAATCCAGAGACGGAGCTGGGGCCCCCGTAGGCGGCGCAGGGCCCTCCAGGGTCGCCGCCATACCACCCACGGGCAGCGCGACGACCTCCAAGACGCCCACTCCATCACCCACGGTGCGCTCTTCTCATGGTGTGCATGACAAGCAGCGTCACCATGCAAGTGACCCTGAGCACCGCCGTGGGAAGAGCCCTGTGCATCACCTCCGGGACGAAGGAGGCCAGCATGCCCGCCGAAGTGCTGGCGATAATGGCACACAACCGCTGGGCCGTGGTAGAACTCCTTCTAACGTGGTTAGAAGTCGAAGCGCGCCGCGGTCCACGCAGCTCTCGCGACCACCGACGCCAGCAGATGCTTTGGCACGTGCGCAGCTGCTCCTCGACTTCCCTTCTGCTACGGAGAAGCTCGACGAGTGGAGAGCCACCATCCGGAGCCTCGTCGCCGTCGCTAACAAAGATGATCTGCGACCGGCGGGGCCCTCAGGCCGACACTCCATCGAGCCACCACATGCCGGTGGCGGAAGAACTGGGGGTGTTGTGGTCACAGTGCACTCTCCTCCTCTGCACCAACCACTGCGGGTGTCAGCCTGTCGTGACGACGCTTGCGATAACATCTCCATAGCATCGTCCGACCCGCAGACCCACCGCGACCAGCGCCAAGTTCTTTGGGAGCGAGCCCAAGAAGACACTCGAGCCACCATCGAGTGCCGGCGCGATACACGCCACCAGTCGGACAAGCGGGCAGGGCCCGCTGCGGACCACCCGGCTCTGGGAGGCTCCAGCGGCCTACCTTATGAGGTGGGTTGCCCAACCTTTAC
Organism: Triticum urartu; assembly: GCF_003073215.2. Taxonomy (NCBI): domain Eukaryota; kingdom Viridiplantae; phylum Streptophyta; class Magnoliopsida; order Poales; family Poaceae; genus Triticum; species Triticum urartu. The sequence goes on along the minus strand of NC_053028.1, from coordinate 528,261,354 downwards.
CCGGGAGCTGCGGCAGTTCCAGTGGCCGTCCCACCGCACGTTCAAGCCCAACGTCGGCGAGAAGTACAATGGCAAGACCCATCCGTCGGAGTTCCTCAGCATCTACACTGTTGCGATGCAAGCCGCTGGGGCTCGTGATGACAAGGTGCTTGCCAATAACTTCCCGCTGGCCCTAAAACCCAACGTCATGTCTTGGTTGATGCACTTGCCGGCGGACTCCATTTCTTCTTGGTCAGATATGTGCCATGAGTTCGTTGGTGCCTTCACTGGGGTCCACCAAGCTCATGGCCAGGCGAGTGATTTGCATATCATTCCTAGAAGGAAGGAGAAAACTTGTGCAAGTACATATAGAGGTTCAGCCGGGTGCGGTACAACATCCCCGACATTCACCCCCGCGGCCATGATTAGCGCGTTCTATCAGAACATGCACAATCGCAAGATGCGTGAGGAGCTGGCGATGAACAAGGTTAAGGACGTGGCCGAACTTTATGTTCTGGCTGATAGGTGCGCCCGAGCTGAAGAGGGAAGGAAGTACCCCGACGAAGATGCCGACGCGGAAACCGACTCTAGTGATGAAGCCACCGCCACCCCGACGAAGAAGGGTCGGCGTCGCAACAGGAAACACAAGGGCAAGGCCGTGCTTTCCCTCGAGGGATCTGACGATACTGGCGCTACCAAGAAGGCCAAAGCAGACGACCCCGGTAAGGAGATTGCCGGGTGCGCCGCTTGCCGGGCCTTAGCAGCTGCCTACAAGCCAGGGGGCTCCGACAAGCAGTACTGCAAGATCCACCACACCAAGGGCCATGACCTCCAGAACTGCCGGCAAGTCGAGCTGCTTGCTGAGAAGCAAAAGGCCGAGTATGAAAGGTGGGACAAGGAGAAGGGTTAGGATGGTGCCGAAGGATCCGGCAAGAAGCACGGCGGCCAGGGAAGTCGCCGCAGCAAGGATAACCAGCAAGAGAGGCCCGCTCGGGGCCGCAACAAGAAGCAAGATGACAATGATCATGACGAGGACGACGAGTCCGGCGAGCATGAGTTTCATAAGGCTACGGAGGCCATGTGCATCGATGGTGGCGCCTCACTTCATACATCTCACCGCCAACTCAAGCGGTTGGCGCGTGAGATTACAGCAGCGGAGCCCTCGTTCGACCCTTGGAAGCCACTGAAGTGGTCCAGCATGCCCCTCATCTTTTCAGCCGAGGACCACCCTGACTGCACAACTGCGGTTGAGTGTTTGCCGTTGTTGGTTTCACCAACGATACGCAACCTCAAGGTGAACAAGATGCTGGTTGACGGCGGGGCCTGTCTGAACTTGATCTCGCCTGTTGTGATCCAAAGGCTGCAAGTTCCTGATGGAGACCTCGATGAAATGGGCACATTTCAAGGGGTCAACCCGGGAAGGAGCCAGCCGAAGGGGAAGGTCACATTGCCTGTGACGTTTGGAGGCGAGTTGAATTACATGACGGAGAGGATTGTCTTCGATGTAGCCGAGATCCCCTTGCCCTACAATGGGATCCTCGGCCGCCCGGCACTAACCAAGTTCATGGCGGCGTCGCACTATGCCTACAACATGCTGAAGATGCCTGGGCCGATGAACGTCATCACCGGCCCCTTAGACAAGAAAGACACACTGATCTGCGTCGACCTACTCTACCGGGAAGCAGTTGCAGCAGCTGCCGCCAAGGCACTTGCTCCTACCACTAAAGCCCCGGTAGGGAAGAGGACCGGCAAGACCTCTCGCACCCACTCCGACAAGCGCACTTCTTCGGGGTGTTGTGCTATCGTCGAGGACGTGCCAGAGAGCTCCACCGGCAAGAGCAAGAAATCCAGGGCTGCGCCGCCAGAGACCAAGAGGGTGTCCGTCAAGGAAGATGGCACGGGAGGGGCTTTCACCATAAGGTCCACCCTCGATGGCATATAGGAAGGCGCGCTTGTCACTTTCCTGCGGGCGAATGTCGATGTGTTTGCGTGGCAAGCATCTGGCATCCCCGGCGTTCCCAGGGAAGTGATTGAGCACCACCTTGCTGTTTGTCCCCATCCGCGACCCGTCAAGCAGAAGGTCAGGAAGCAAGCTTTCGAATGACAGGAGTTCATCACAGAGGAGATCAGGAAATTGGAAGCAGCGGGTTTGGTGAGAGGAGTGCTCCATCCGGCATTGTTGGCCAATCCGGTGGTGGTGCGCAAGGCAAATGGGATGTGGAGGCTGTGTATTGACTACACAGATATCAATAAGGCTTGTCCTAAAGACCCCTTCCTGTTGCCGTGCATCGACCAAATTGTTGACTCCACGGCCGGGTGTGATCTGTTGTCATTCCTCGACGCCTACTCGGGCTACCACCAGATCTTCATGACAAGAGAAGATGAAGAGAAGACAACATTTATCACCCCATGTTGTATGTATTGGTTTTTACGGATGCCTTTCGGGTTGAAGAGTGCTGGTTCAACATTTGCAAGAGCAGTCCAAATTGGTTTTGAACCCCAACTACATAGAAATATGGAAGCCTATATGGATGACATAGTAGTCAAAACCATGGATAGGGCGACTCTTGTACAAGACTTAGAAGAGACGTTTGCCAATCTATGCAAGTCAACCTCAAGCTGAACCCTGAGAAGTGTGTCTTTGGCGTTCTGTCCGGCAAACTTCTCGGGTTCTTTGTGTCACAACGTGGGATCGAGGCAAATCCTGACAAGATCAAGGCTATCGAGCGGATTGAGGCGCCCAAGCGGATCAAGGATGTGCGTCGACTCACTGGCTGCGTTGCCGCCATGAGCCGATTCATCTCCAAGTCTGCCGAGCGCGCCCTTCCCTTTTTCGAGATTTTGAAGAAGGCAGGCCCAATGGAATGCACCCCAGAAGCCGAGCCGGCGTTGAAAGACCTGAAGAGATACCTTTCCTCTACACCGATTCTAGTTGCACCTAGACCACAAGAGCCATTACTGCTGTATCTCACGGCGACGAATCAAGTAGTCAGTGCCGCGTTGGTGGTGCAGAGGGAGGTTGACGAAGAGGCGGTGGCTGCGGCAGGACCGGCAGACGGCAAGTAAGAGACTCCCCCAGCAGGGCCTGGTGCCAGCAAGGCAAGGCTCCCAGTAGAGTCTGACGCCATCGGGATAGAGCCCGCGCCGTCAAGTGGAGTGGTGCAGAAGAAGAAGATGATGCAGCACCCGGTTTACTTTGACAGCTCCCTCCTGCATGGGGCTAGATCAAGATATTCCGGCGTGCATAAATTGTTCTTTGGCCTCCTTATGGCCTCGAGGAAGCTGCGTCATTACTTCCAAGCCCATGAGATCACTGTCGTCATGCGCCTCCTGTTGCAACGGATACTGCACAACCCAGATGCAACCGGAAGGATTGTGGAGTGGGCCTTGGAGTTATCTAGCTTTGGGTTGAAGTTTGAAAGTACTTCGACAATCCAGAGTAGAGTCCTGGAAGAGTTCATTGCAGAATGGACCTGGATGCCTGATGAAGAGATCCAGGAGACCACTCTCCCCGACAAGGAAATAGCTCGTGACTGGATTATGTACTTTGACGGAGCTTTCTCGCTGCAAGGCGCCGGTGCTGGTGTGCTGCTCGTCGCATCCACTAGAGAGCACCTCAAGTATGTAATCCAGATGCACTTTCCCAGGGAGATGTCCAGCAACAACACTGCTAAGTACGGGGGATTGCTTGCCGGTCTCAAGATCGTGGCAGACTTCGGAGTTAAAAAGCTCATCGTCAGGGGTGATTCGCAGCTTGTCGTCATACAAGTCAACAAAGATTATCAAAGCCCATTGATGGAGGCTTACGTAGATGAGGTGAGAAAGCTGGAGGAGCCCTTTGATGGTATACAAGAAGACCACTTTCCCCGAGCGGAGAAAGACATCGCTGATTACCTGTCAAAGCACACTGCATTCAAGTTACCTATGGAACCAGGTACCTTTTTGCTTCAGCTAACTCAACCAACCATCGAACCGCCAACGGAGCAGAACAAGTGGAGGAAATCAGGGCCAGGCAAGTACCTTCCCGCCAAACCCCCAGGGACCGCCGGCAAGGATGTTGCCGTCGACCCCGAGCCTGCAGAGGAGCGACCGACTCCGACAGGCCATCAAGCCCTGGCCGTAGAGACGGACGCTCCCATGGCGGAAGAGATGCCTTTGGTCCCTGCCGTCGAGCCCCAGGCTCCGGCATGGGCACATCACCCCGTCCGTTTCCTCCAGACAGGGGAACTTCCTGAGGAGCAGGAAGAAGCGGAAAAAGTATCCCGTCGGTCTGCCCTGTACCAGTTTGTCGATGACATCCTGTACAGAAAGAGACCGAATGGTGTGAAATTAAAGTGCATCCCCGGGGAAGAAGGACTGGAGCTGTTGGCAGAGATACACGGGGGCATATGTGGCTCCCAGATAGGGTCGAGGGCCCTTGCCAGCAAGGTGTTCCGGCAGGGTTTCTTCTGGCCCACTGCCCTCCAGGATGCAGTGGCACTAGTAACCAAGTGTGAAGCGTGTCAGTTCCATTCAAAGAAGCTTCATTAACTAGCTCAAGCCCTTCAAACAATCCATCTCTCCTAGCCATTCTCGGTCTGTGTGGTCGACATACTGGGCCCTTTCCCCCATGCCGTCGGGGGCTTTGAGTACTTGTACGTTGCGATCAACAAGTTCACAAAGTGGCCGGAGGTGGAAGCAGTGAGGAAGGCGACAACACAGTCAGCCGTCAAGTTCTTCAAGGGGCTAGTCTGCCGTTTTGGTGTACCAAACAGAGTCATCACCGGCAACGGTGAGCAGTTCACAAGCCACACCTTCATGCAGTACATCCAAGACCTCGGCACCAAGGTCTATTTTGCTTCCGTGGCACACCCCCGGAGCAACGGCCAGGCGGAAAGGGAAAATGCTGAAGTGTTGCGAGGCTTGAGAACGAAGACCTTTGATAGGCTGCACAAGAGCGGAAGGCGATGGATTGATGAGTTGCCGGCGGTTCTTTGGTCGATTAAGACGACGCCAAATTGAGCCACCGGTGTCACAGCCCTAGAGTTTGATTGCAATTAGTTTCATAAGCATTCATGTCATCATGTTTAAATTTAATAATTTGAAATGGGGATTGATAAACCCTAGCACAAATGCAATTCAAATAGGTTCAACCAAAATATTTTCAATGACCTCAAAATATCCTTTTAAAATCTTCATGATTTATGGAAAAAGGTGAAAGCCTCTACGAGAGATGATGCATATTTTTCCAGGACATTATGGTCATTGAATTAAATCATTATGGTATTTGAGTTGGAGTTTAAAAGTTACCATTAAGTATTGGTTGCTCCAAATATTCTGAAATTTAATGTGCGGTGTGAAAATAATTCAAATATTCCTCACAAAAATTTACAGAATTAACCAAAGTGTTTTGGTTGGTATTTTATTTGCAAACAAAAAGCAAAAAAATAGAAAACAGAATAAATTAGAAAAGGACAGAGAGAGAGAAGCCAAGCCAGCCACTTACCTGGAGCTGGCCCAGTTGGCCCAGCCCACCAACCTACCCTGCCAGTCATCTCCTAGCTTCTGCCAGGAGGACGACACCGTGTCGACGCGTGCGCAACCGAGCTCCACCTCCTGCTTCCCCTTCGCCCTGTCCTCGCGCCACGGAGACGCCCCGAGACCCCTCTCTCCTCTCGCTCACTCGCTGCTCTCCCTCCCCTCCCCTGGATTCCTCTCTCTTTCTCACCACCGAGCGAGCTCGCCGACACCGATCGCCGTACCCGCGGCCACCACCACCGCCTCGCCTCTCCGAGCTGTCCACGAGCTCCGCCTCATCTGCCTCTTCCTCCTCGACGATCCGCCCGGCCTCGGACGCGCTCCTTCATCGGCACCATCGTCGTTTCCGTCGCCGGCCACCGAGGCACCTCGTCGGCCGATTCGCCACTACCAATGCGCCCCCGAGCCCGCCAACCACCCCTGCAGACCCGCCGTGAGCCCCTCTTCCTTTCCCCTCTACTCTCGTGCCCACGCTCGTCCCCTAGCTCCGTTCCCACCTTGGTCGAGCGCCGCCGTCCACCATTGCCATCGTGACGCTGCTGCAGTCCTCCCCGGACCAAACCAAGCTTGTGCGCGAGCTCCTGGAGCTCCCCCGATCCTCCGGTGCTACTTATATCGCTTGCCAGCAAGCCGCAGCCTCGCCCCATGCAAGCCCGAGCTCTAGCCGCCGCCGCGAGCTCGTTCTGAAGAGCTTCGTCCACCTCGCGCCCTCCCACGTGCCTCCGCTGGATGCGCGCGCACAAGGGAAACCCTCTGGTGCCCTTAGCTTGACCCAACACCGCCCGTAGTGCCGCTCCGGCAACCCTCCGCCGCGATTTGAGGTCTCCACCGGCCAACCTCCGGTAGGCTGACGTGGCCGTTTAATTAGGCGCTAATCACCACTAATCCCCCTAAGTAGACGCGGAAAGGTGGGCCCCGCAGCGTGTCAAATCCAAGTCAACACGGGATTAACTCCCAGGTAGCTATGAGCCTATGACATGTGGGCCCCGCAGGTCAGGTTTGACCTGGACCGGGTCAGTTGACCTGCTGAGGTCAGCATGACGCAATGCTGACGTAGTTAATAATTTTCTGGCTTAAAAATAATCCAGGAAATTTTAGAAAATATCCAAAACTTTGAAAAATCATAGAAATTCAACCGTAACTCCAAATGAAAAGATTTATATATGAAAAATTATCAGAAAAAATCAAGGAATCCATCTGTACCATTTTCATGCATGTTTGAACAATGTTTGTCCTCTGTTCTGGACAAAATAATAAAGGGCATTTAAATAATCATATATGGAGTTGGAATTTGAATCATGTATTCAAACCAACTTCATTTAAATCATTGCTAGCTGCATTAGCTCAACTCACATCATATTGCCATATCATGATCATGCATCATATTGTCGCATTGCATTGATTATGTTTTCTTTCTCTGTTGCCGGCGTTGTTCCCCCTCGGTAGATGTTGTTTCGACGTTGTGATCGTTGACACTAATGAAGACCCAATGATATCTTCAGAAGTGCCACGCAAGCAAAAACCCCTTGTTCATTCCGATACAATCCCACTCTCTCTCGCTCCTGCTCTCTTTTCCTGCATTAGGACAATAACAATTCAACTATTACATGTCGCGGTAGCTGAACCCCTTTCCTCTACATGACCTGTCATTGCCACAGTAATAGATGAAACCCATTAGCATGAGTAGGAGTTGTTTGAGCCCTGATGTGCCTACTCATTCATGCTTGTTTGTCATGCCTGCCACTGCTTAGAGTTGAGTCAGGTCTGATTCATCGGGGATGAATTGGAATGGTGATGAACATGTCCTACTTGGTGTGAGCTAAGTGTGTGAACACGATTTGGTAAAGGTAGCGGTGAGAGGCCATGTAGGAGTACATGGTGGGTTGTCTCATTGCAGCCGTCCTCAGGAACTGAGTTCTGTTTTTTTGATCCATGAAAAGTTACTACCACATATTGAGCTCCGGGCGCTCCAAGCTCTCTCGACTTATTAATCAACTTGATCTCTGTCCAGGAGTTGCAACTAGTTTTTGGTGTTTGTAGGTAGTGTTAGTAGTCTACCAAGTGGCACCCGGTACAGGTGGGCTTGGGACAGACTAGGCACAGTGGCCCGGTGTACCAAGTGGCACCCGGATGGTGGGCTTGGGAACCCTGTACACATCGTTTGGGGCCGTGAGCGACACCCCGGCCGGATCTCCTTGCGGATGGAACCCAAATAGGTGATAAACCTGGACTAGAGACTTGTTGGTTAGTCAGGTCATGGCCGACTCCCTCGCCAGGCTTCCGCTTGAAGGTTGCCGAGATACACGACGTGTACATGGTGGTAAGTGGAGAGAGCGTGTGTGAAGAAGTACACCCCTACAGGGTTATCATTATCTATTCGAATAGCTGGATTCCTCGGATATGGAAACTTGGACCCCTTGCATAGTTCATAGACAAGTGAAAGTGGATACTATTAATGCGCAAGATAAGCGTGAGTGCTATGGATGGCGTTCTCGTAGGGAGACGGGAGCGGATCCATAGTGGTGTATTGATATGGTGAATCTGTGGACTCGTGTGCGCCACCTCAAAAGAGTTGCTTGCAGTCGTAGTTAAAGTTAGCCACTGAGTCAAAGCTGGCTTGCTGTAGTTAAACTCCACCACCCCCTTTGTTGATACCAATGCATATGTAGTTAGTTCTGATGTAAGTCTTGCGGGGTACATTTGTACTCATGTTTGCTTAATTTATGTTTTGCAGAGAGACTTCAGTCTCGCTAGTAGTTCCACGTGGACTTCGATGTTTAGCTTGTTACCTCAGCTACGATCTTGTACCCTTGGGAGGGTCTTGTAGATAGTCAGCCTTCTGAGCCTTCTTCATTTGTAGTTGTCTGTACTCAGACAAGTTAAGCTTCCGCATGTGCTTGTTGCTTGTATGCTCTGTATGTTGGGTCATGAGACCCATGTTTGTAATATCTCTCTCCTCGGAGCCTAATGAATAAATACTTGAGTCGTAGAGTTATGTTGTGATGCCATGTTGTATTTACACATATCGAGCATATTGTGTGTATGATTGAAATGCTTGGTATGTGTGGGATCCGACAATCTAATTGTTTATCCTTGGCAGCCTCTCTTATGGGGAAATGTAGTCTTGTTCTTCCATGAGCCATAGTAGTCCGCTACAGCCCGGTTCACCGGAGTCCTGCTAGGCCAGCACTACTGCTCAGGACACTTGACTGGCCGGCATGTGTTTCAGTTCGTTACTGTGTCTGGCCCTTCGGGGAGATGTCATGCGGTGACATCCGGAGTCCTGCCTAGCCTGCGACAGCCCGGGTTCCCGGAGTCCTGTTAGCCTAGTGCTACAGCCCGGATTCACATGCTGCTGACCGACATGCTCGATGTGATTCATGTATGCCTGTCCCCATAGGTTGGTGCCGCTTTGGGTTCACGACTAGCCATGTCGGCCCGGGTTCTCTGTCATATGGATGCTAGTGACACTATCATATACGTGAGCCAAAAGGCGCATACGGTCCTGGGCCATGGTAAGGCGACACCCATGGGAATACCGTGCGTGAGGCCGCAAAGTGATATGAGGTGTTACTGGCTAGATCGATGTGACTTGGAATCAGGGTCCTAACAGCTTTGGTATCAGAGCCTGACTGCCTATAGGATTACCAAGCCCAACCGGTCAAAGTTGTGTCTAGAAATGCTTTAGTTGTATAAGGGAATTGATTGTGGATGGGAACGTAAGTCTCTTTTTACTCCTTATCCTCATGACCTTCTGATCTGAGTCAACCTCTTCTTTTCTCCGGGGGTTAAGAACTAGGCTTCTCTTCTATCTCTCAGGATGATGTGTTACTAAACCATAGTTGCCTAGGATTGTTGAGTTCAAGCCTCAGTTTAGTTCCTACTACTTCCATATGTTCATAGCTGGCCTCAGAACCTTGATATTGTGATGTTGAGTGGTTATGCCACCATTTTGCATGATGTCTCAAATCATTTTGAGCATTTACAACCGTTATGATGTCCGAGTCATCCCAGGATTCTAAACAATCTGATGCATTTGCAAATCCCTTCCTCCCGTTCCTGATGTCCTTTTGGGCCAGATTAAGCACACTAATCGGTGAGTTGAGGTACTCTATTGCCTTGACATATATGTTGGAGTTGTTATTATGACACTAGGGTATCTTAGAGTTAGTAATCTAGCCATGTTTGGTGTTCCTAGTGTGATCATTCTGGCCACCATTCTCGAAAGCATCTCGTGATGCTACTTAGTAGTAGGTATTCTATTCCTGGGTTCTTAAGCCCAAGATTCACTCTACCTACCTCGTGTTGATAGTGTTGCTAGTTCTTTTAAGATATTAGTAACCTTTGCGATAATCCTCGAGGTCCGTGGTATTTCCTTCTTCCAAATACGATGAACTGCTTATGGCAGAAGTTCTTTGAACCAAAAGATCACAACTAGAGTGCTCTTGATGAGTTCTCCGTCCTATATTGGTGACTCCGCCAATTCTTCCTCTTCGGCATGGGTTGTCCGGAAGAAATGCTGAGATTTGCTCGACATACTAATCTATGCATCCACAACTCAGAAAGTGATATGTTCCTTTGAGTTGTTCTCCTTAGTTGTTTCTGACCTTCATCTGTCAATTATTGGTCGAGAGTAATTTTGCATCTGTGTTATCGATGCTTATTATTCTTGTGGTCCGTCAAGCCATCCTATTCCAGAATGACTAGGAGAAACAAACTCCGGAACCTCATCCATATCTAGGATTGGGTCAAAACAATTGTATTCCGCAGATCAAAATGCCAATCCAGCTTTTGCTCTCCTCTACCTTGGAGTGTTATCATCTTTATGTCAGGAGTGTCATGAGAATTGCACCAGCTCTTATGAATTCTTGACGCAGTAATACTTCTTGCCATCATTGTTCATTCCTCGGTTCCGTGTTATTGTAACCGGAGTGCCAACGAGTGTACTGTGATGTGCGAAATCAATACTCCTAGCAACTCCGTTGCTTGGTAGTTAATGGACAATAAACTCATTCTTAGCATGTTGGTTATTGAATCATCATTCCAAGATTGATCGTGCTACCTAGTCCTTATTTCTGGTGCACTCTTCAATCAACGAGTTAGGGTTATCCAATCCCTTGCTTATTCGATCATATCGTCTTGCTCTGAAAAGCAAGATTGTTCTCAAGCTTAGTAACATATCGGTGGTTCATGATTTTCCGAATATCTTCTCGGAAGTGTTACCAGGTTGTCACCTGACCGCTATGTTGAGTTCGTGATCATGTTGGTTTTCCTCCAAACCACCAATTCTCCAAGAATCTGTGTTGGATACCCCTGAGCTAGTTGGTTAAGCCAAACAACAACTTGGAGAGTTGGAAGATAAAAGATTGTATAAATTAGTTCGTGTCAAGGGATATCTTTTGTGTGTGTGTGTGTTGAAGAAAGATGATATCTTCATCGATTGGTCCTTGTGATCAGTTGTTGGACCTATTGTCTTGTCAAAACTTTGATTTGAGTATGGACTATCACCAAATCAAATCAGAACCAATGATGTTCGTAGTATTGTCTTACTCGTGGTTGATCATCGAGCATACACCATTATATCATTTGTTCTGACCAATGCTATTGCTTTCTTCACATAGTGGTGGAATTCCATCTTTAGGGAAATCTTTATGATTTGTTGTTGAGCCCATCAGTAGCATCTTATCTTCTACATGGCTCATGTCGAACATAAAGCTAGTGTTGGAAACTTGTGTAAGCATTTCTTCATGTTTCGTTCATGAAGCATATGTTTGGATGAAAGAAATGACTACCTTTGATTCACATGCATTAGGTGAAAGTTGCTGCCGTGAATTCGAGAAAGTTAGTTTTGCTTCCTCTGGAATCATCCCAAGTCAGTCATGCACATGTGCGAAGTATTCTATGGCTTGGAGACTTGCAACCTTCATTCTATATGTATCCCTAGCACATGAAGCCACTGATTGATTTGTTCAAGGATAAGAAGTTTAAATGCTATTCCCGAAGGGCCCAGACGGACAGGCACAAGACTTCACTATTTCAATGATGGTTCCCCATCTGAACTCGGTAGTGTTTTATTGTAAGACTACTATGTGATCATGCTTGTCTTGGACAGCGTGTTCATAGGTTTGTAGTAGAACTAGCTCATGTTTTGGAGCTTGCTATCGTAGTTCATTTCCAGAGAATCTTGCAATGCCATCTCATCGACTTGTGTTGCAAACCTTCTTTTCAGACATGCTGAGTCTGAAGTATCCTATCACCAATCGGATCTGAATCTTAGGCAGATATGATGGTTGGAACATTCCCAACAGTTGCATTTTGTTACAGCTTGCACCGCCATTGTGCCAATTCCCCATGGGCTGCCCTTCTCGGTAGTTGCTGTCAAATATCATCTTCAAAAGTGGACTTACCATGAGTCCCATCCATTTCCGATGATAAGCAAAAATCATCCATTGCGTTGTCTTCAACAAGGTAGTCCACATCATCCATTCTAGTCTGGGTATGCCATTCCTCTGAACTTCACCAAATGATTGTTGGTGAATTGCCTTAGGCTGGTATAGGGAGTTTCAATGATCTATGGATCAAAAGTAATTCCTTTTGCCACTTAAGGAAATAATTCTATGAGTCACCCCCCCTAAGGTGCCCCATTATAGAATCATGGTGATTATTTCATCGCTATCTTGAGATCTTGCCCCACCTGTTTCCGCGTGGGATTTTTTCCTACCAGTAGAACCTTGTCATCTACCTCTTTCCATCACTCCTGATGTGTGCTTCGCATCTCAGCTCATGAGATGTATCTATGGCTCATTCCGTGAGTTAATCCTTAGTTGCTCGATCTTCGAGAAGATCAATCCCTCTAGAGTTTCCCTTTCCTCTCGTTGCCATGTTGGTTGGAGTTCTCAGAGCAGGACATTGAGACAATGATGGTGATCGAATCAACACTCTAAAAGCAGTGCAAGTTGGTTTGAGAAGCTTGTGTTAGCTTTGTATTCCCTATGTCTTCTTACCCCACGTCTTGAATCTCGGGACGAGATTCTTGTTTAGTGGGGGTGAGTTGTCACAGCCCTAGAGTTTGATTGCAATTAGTTTCATAAGCATTCATGTCATCATGTTTAAATTTAATAAAACTGAAATGGTGATTGATTAACCCTAGCACAAATGCAATTCAAATAGGTTCAACCAAAATATTTTCAATGACCTCAAAATATCCTTTTAAAATGTTCATGATTTATGGAAAAAGGTGAAAGCCTCTACCAGAGATGATGCATATTTTTCCAAGACATTTTGGTCATTGAATTAAATCATTATGGTATTTGAGTTGGAGTTTAAAAGTTACCATTAAATATTGGTTGCTCCAAATATTCTGAAATTTATTGTGTGGTTAGAAAATAATTCAAATATTCCTCACAAAAATTTACAAAATTAACCAAAGTGTTTTGGTTGGTATTTTATTTGCAAACATAAAGCAGAAAAATAGAAAACAAAATAAATTAGAAAAGGACAGAGAGAGGCTCCAGCCACTTACCTGGAGCTGGCCCAGTTGGCCCAGCCCACCAACCTACCCTGCCAGTCGTCTCCTAGCTTCTGCCAGGAGGACGACACCGTGTGGACGCGCGTGCAACCGAGCTCCACCTCCTTCTTCCACCTCCTGCTTCCCCTTCGCCCTGTCCTCGTGCCACGGAGACGCCCCGAGACCCCTCTCTCCTCTCCCTCACTCGCTGCTCTCCCTCCCCTTCCCTGGATCCCTCTCTCGCTCACCACCGAGCGAGCTCACTTACGCCGATCACCGTACCCGCGGCCACCGACACCGCCTCGCCTCTCCGAGCTGTCCACGAGCTCCGCCTCTTCTGCCTCTTCCTCCTCGACGATCCGCCCGGCCTCGGACGCGCTGCTTCATCGCCACCATCACCGTTTCCGTCGCCGGCCACCGAGGCACCTCGTCGGTCGATTCGCCACTACCAGTGCGCCCCCGAGCCCGCCGACCACCCCTTCAGACCCGCCGTCAGCCCCTCTTCCTTTCCCCTCTACTCTCGTGCCCACGCTCGTCCCCTAGCTCCGTTCCCACCTTGGCTGAGCGCCGCCGTCCGCCATTGCCGTCGTGCCGCCGCTGCAGTCCTCCCCGGACCAAACCAAGCTTGTGCGCGAGCTCCTGGAGCTCCCCCGATGCTTCAGTGCTACTTATCTCGCTTGCCAGCAAGCCGCAGCCTCGCCCCGCGCAAGCCCGAGCTCTGGCCGCCGCCGCGAGCTCGTTCCGGCGAGCTTCGTCCACCCCACGCCCTCCCGCGTGCCTCCGCTGAATGCGCGGGAGCAAGGGAAACCCTCTGGTGCCCTTGGCTTGACCCAACACCGCCCGCAGCGCCGCTCCGGCAACCCTCCGCCGCGATTTGAGGTCTCCGCCGGCCAACCTCCGGCAGGCTGACGTGGCCATTTAACTAGGCGCTAATCACCACTAATCCCCCCAAGTAGACGCTGAAAGGTGGGCCCCACAGCGGGTCAAATCCAAGTCAACACGGGATTAACTCCCAGTTAGCTATGAGCCTATGACATGTGGGCCCTGCAGGTCAGGTTTGACATGGACCGGGTCAGTTGACCTGCGGAGGTCAGCATGACGCAATGCTGACGCATTTAATAATTTTCTGGATTATAAATAATCCAGGAAATTTCAGAAATATCCAAAACTTTGAAAAATCATAGAAATTCAACCGTAACTCCAAGTGAAAAGATTTATATATGAAAAATTATCAGAAAAATTCAAGGAATCCATCTATACCATTTTCATGCATGTTTGAACAATGTTTGTCCTCTCTTTTGGACAAAACAAATAAAGGGCATTTAAATAATCATATATGGAGTTGGAATTTGAATCATGTATTCAGACCAACTTCATTTAAATCGTTGCTAGCTGCATTAGCTCAACTCACATCATATTGGCATGTCATGATCATGCATCATATTGTCGCATTGCATTGATTGTGTTTTCTTTCTCTGTTGCCGCTGTTGTTCCCCCTTGGTAGACGTTGTTTCGACGTTGTGATCGTTGACACTAATGAAGACCCAATGATATCTTCAGAAGTGCCAGGCAAGCAAAACCCCCTTGTTCATTCCGATACAATCCCACTCTCTCTCGCTCATGCTCTCTTTTACTACATTAGGACAACAACGATTCAACTATTACATGTAGCGGTAGCTGAACCCCTTTCCTCTACATGACCTGTCATTGCCACAGTAAATAGATGAAACCCATTAGCATGAGTAGGAGTTGTTTGAGCCCAGATGTGCCTACTCATTCATGCTTATTTGTCATCCCTGCTACTGCTTAGAGTTGAGTCAGGTCTGATTCATCGAGGATGAATTGGAATGGTGATGAACATGTCCTACTGTTTGTGAGCTAAGTGTGTGAACACGATTTGGTAAAGGTAGCTGTGAGAGGCCATGTAGGAGTACATGGTGGGTTGTCTCATTGCAGCCGTTCTCAGGAACTGAGTTCTGTGGTTGTGATCCATGAATAGTTACTACCACACATTGGGCTCCGGGCGCTCCAAGCTCTCTCGACTTATTAATCAACTTGATCTCTGTCCAGGAGTTGCAACTAGTTTCTGGTGTTTGTAGGTAGTGTTAGTAGTCTACCAAGTGGCACCCGGTACAGGTGGGCTTGGGACAGACTAGGCACAGTGGCCCGGTGTACCAAGTGGCACTCGGATGGTGGGCTTGGGAACCCTGTACACATTGTTTGGGGCCGTGAGCGACACCCCAGCCGGATCTCCTTGCGGATGGAACCCGAATAGGAGATAAACCTGGACTAGAGACTTGTTGGTTAGTCAGGTCATGGCCGACTCCCAAGCCAGGCTTCCGCTTGAAGGTTGCCGAGATACACGACGTGTACATGGTGGTAAGTGACGAGAGCGTGTGTGAAGAAGTACACCCCTTTAGGGTTATCATTATCTATTCGAATAGCCGGATTCCTCGGATATGGAAACTTGGACCCCTTGCATAGTTCATAGACAAGTGAAAGTGGATACTCTAAAATGTGCAAGATATGCGTGAGTGCTATGGATGGCGTTCTCGTAGGGAGACGGGAGCGGATCCATAGTGGTGTATTGATATGGTGAATCTGTGGACTCGTGTGCGCCACCTCAAAAGAGTTGCTTGCAGTCGTAGTTCAGGTTAGCCACTGAGTCAAAGCTGGCTTGCTGCAGTTAAACTCCACCACCCCCTTTGTTGATACCGATGCATATGTAGTTAGTTCTGATGTAAGTCTTGCTGGGTACATTTGTACTCACGTTTGCTTAATTTATTTTTTGTAGAGACTTCAGTCTCGCTAGTAGTTCCACGTGGACTTCTACTTTTAGCTTGTTACCTCAGCTACGATCTTGTACCCTTGGGAGGGTCTTGTAGACAAGTTAAGCTTCCGCATGTGCTTGTTGCTTGTATGCTCTGTATGTTGGGTCATGAGACCCATGTTTGTAATATCTCGCTCCTCGGAGCCTAATGAATAAATACTTGAGTCGTAGAGTTATGTTGTGATGCCATGCTGTATTTACACATATTGAGCATATTGTGTGTATGATTGAAATGCTTGGTATATGTGGGATCCGACAATCTAGTTGTTTATCCTTGGCAACCTCTCTTATGGGGAAATGTAGTCTAGTGCTTCCATGAGCCATAGTAGTCCGCTACAGCCCGGTTCACCGGAGTCCTGCTAGCCCAGCACTACTGCTCAGGACACTTGACTGGCCGGCATGTGTTTCACTTCGTTCCTGTGTCTGTCCCTTTGGGGAAATGTCACGCGGTGACATCCGCAGTCCTGCCTAGCCTGCTACAGCCCGGGTTCCCGGAGTCCTGTTAGCCCAGTGCTACAGCCCGGATTCACATGCTGCTGACCGACATGCTCGATGTGATTCATGTATGCTTGTCCCCATAGGTTGGTGCCGCTTTGGGTTCACGACTAGCCATGTCGGCCCGAGTTCTCTGTCATATGGATGCTAGTGACACTATCATATACGTGAGCCAAAAGGCGCATACGGTCCCGGGCCATGGTAAGGCGACACCCGTGGAAATACCGTGCGTGAGGCCGCAAAGTGATATGAGGTGTTACCGGCTAGATCGATGTGACTTGGAATCGGGGTCCTGACAACCGGCCAGACACCTTTTGCCCTAGTATATGAGGAAGAAGCAGTTCTCCCCATGGAACTCATATACGGGTCACCTCGAGTGCTCGCTTATGACGAGCTTGAGCAAGAGCAGTTGTGGCAAGACGACGCGACGCTCCTTGAGGAAGATCGTCTTCGGGCAGCTGTGAGAGCAGCACGCTACCAGCAAGCCTTGCGTCGCTACCATAGCCGCAAGGTTCATTCCCGAAGCTTTGAGGAAGGCGACCTTGTTCTTCGGCGCATTCAGTCGGCCAAGAATTCCAACAAGTTGACGCCGTAGTGGGAAGGCCCTTATCGGGTAATACGAGTCACCAGGCCCGGCGCAGTCCGCCTGGAGACCAAGGATGCCATCCTGATGTCTACTACACAACCTTCTTCTTGTAGACGTTGTTGGGCCTCCAAGTGCAGAGGTTTATAGGACAGTAGCAAATTTCCCTCAAGTGGATGACCTAAGGTTTATCAATCCGTAGGAGGCGTAGGATGAAGATGGTCTCTCTCAAGCAACCCTGAAACCAAATAAACAAAGAGTCGCTTGTGTCCCCAACACACCCAATACAATGGTAAATTGTATAGGTGCACTAGTTCGGCGAAGAGATGATGATACAAGTTGTGTATGGATAGTAGATAAAGGCTTTTGTAATCTGAAATTATAAAAACAGCAAGGTAACTAATGATAAAAGTGAGCATAAACGGTATTGCAATGATAGGAAACAAGGCCTAGGGTTCATACTTTCGCTAGTGTACGTTCCCTCAACAATAATATCATAATTGGATCACATAACTATCCCTCAACATGCAATAAAGAGTCACTCCAAAGTCACTAATAGCGGAGAACAAATGAAGAGATTATGGTAGGGTACAAAACCACCTCAAAGTTATTCTTTCCAATCAATCCGTTGGGCTATTCCTATAAGTGTCACAAACAGCCCCAGAGTTCGTACTAGAATAACACCTTAAGACACAAATCAACTAAAACCCTAATGTCACCTAGATACTCCAATGTCACCTCAAGTATCCGTGGGTATGATTATACGATATGCATCACACAATCTCAGATTCATCTATTCAACCAACACATAGAACCTCAACGAGTGCCCCAAAGTTTCTACCGGAGAATCACGACGAAAACGTGTGCCAACCGCTATGCATAGGTTCATGGGCGGAACCCGCAAGTTGATCACCAAAACATACATCAAGTGAATCACGTGGTATCCCATTGTCACCACAGATACACACGGCAATACATACATCAAGTGTTCTCAAATCTTTAAAGACTCAATCCGATAAGATAACTTCAAAGGGGAAACTCAATTCATTACAAGAGAGTAGAGGGGGAAGAAAACATCATAGGATCCAAATATAATAGCAAAGCTCGCGATACATCAAGATCGTATCACCTTAAGAACACGAGAGAGAGAGAGATCAAACACATAGCTACTGGTACATACCCTCAGCCCCGAGGGAGAACTACCCCCTCCTCGTCATGGAGAGCACCGGGATCATGAAGATGGCTAACCGGAGAAGGATTGCCCCTCTGGCAGGGTGCCGGAATGGGTCTAGATTGGTTTTCGGTGGCTACAGAGGCATCCGGCGGAGGAACTCCCGATCTATTGTCTGTTCTGGAAGTTTCAGGATACGTAGGTATATATGGGTGAAAGAAGTACGTCGGTGGACCGAAGGCGGGGCCACGAGGTAGGGGGGCGTGCCCCCACCCTCGTGGGCACCTCCCTTCTTTCCTGACGTGCACTCCAAGCTTTTCCGGTAGCTTTCCTTCCAAAAATAACTTCTCCAGTTGATTTCGTTCCGTTTCGACTCCGTTTGATATTCATTTTCTTCGAAACACTGAAATAGGCAAAAAACAGCACTTCTGGGTTGGGCCTCCGGTTAATAGGTTAGTCCCAAAAATAATATAAAAGTGGATAATAAAGCCCAATATTGCCCAAAACAGTAGACAACATAGCATGGAGCAATAAAAAATTATAGATACGTTGGAGACGTATCAAGCATCCCCAAGCTTAATTCCTGCTCGTCCTCGAGTAGGTAAATGATAAAAACAGAATTTTGATGCGGAGTGCTACTTGGCATAATTTCAATGTAATTGTTCTTAATTGTGGTATGCATATTCAGATCCATAAGATTCAAGACAAAAGTTCATAATGACATAAAAATGATAATACTTCAAGCGTACTAACTAAGCAATTATGTCTTCTCAAAATAACATGGCCAAAGAAAGTTCATCCCTACAAAATCATATAGTTTAGTCATGTTTCATTTTCGTCACACGAGAATGCTCTCATCATGCACAACCTCGATGACAAGCCAAGCAATTGTTTCATACTTTAGTAATCTCAAACCTATAAACTTTCACGCAATACATGAGCGCGAGCCATGGATATAGCACTATGGGTGGAATATAATATAATGAGGGGGGTTATGTGGAGAAGACAAGAAGGAGAAAGTCTCACATCAACGAGGCTAATCAATGGGCTATGGAGATGCCCACCGATTGATGTTAATGCAAGGAGTAGGGATTGCCATGCAACGGATGCACTAGAGCTATAAATGTATGAAATCTCAACAAAAGAAACTAGTGGGTGTGCATCCAACTTTCTTGCTCACGAAGACCTAGGGCACTTGAGGAGGCCCATTGTTGGAATATACAAGCCAAGTTCTATAATGAAAAATTCCCACTAGTATATGAAAGTGATAACATGAGAGACTCTCTACTATGAAGATCATGGTGCTACCTTAAAGCACAAGTGTGGTAAAAGGATGGTAACATTGTCCCTTCTCTCTTTTTCTCTCATTTTTTATAGGCCTTCTCTTTTTTATGGCCTTTCTCTTTTTTTGGGCCTTCTCTTTTTTATGGCCTTTCTCTCCTTTTTTTTATTCCTCACTTGGGACAATGCTCTAATAATGATGATCATCACACTTCTATTTATTTACAACTCGATACTAGAACAAAGATGACTCTATATGAATGCCTCCGGTGGTGTACCGGGATATGCAATGAACCAAGAGTGACATGTATGAAAGAATTATGAACGGTGGCTTTGCCACAAATACTATGTCAACTACATGATCATGCTAAGCAAATGACAATGATGAATGTGTAATGATGAACGGAATGATGGAAAGTTGCATGGCAATATATCTCGCAATGGCTATGGAAATGCCATAATAGGTAGGTATGGTGGCTGTTTTGAGGAAGATATAGGGAGGTTTATGTGTGAAAGAGTGTATCATATCATGGGGTTTGGATGCACTGGCGAAGTTTACGCCAACTCTCAATGTGAGAAAGGGCAATGCACGGTACTGAAGAGGCTAGCAAGGATGGAAGGGTGAGAGTGCATATAATCCATGGACTCAACATTAGTCATAAAGAACTCACATACTTATTGCAAAAATCTACAAGTCATCAAAAACCTCGGTACTACGTGCATGCTCCTAGGGGGATAGATTGGTAGGAAAAGACCATCGCTCGTCCCCGACCGCCACTCATAAGGAAGACAATCAAATAACACCTCATGTTTCAAATTTGTTACATAACGTTTACCATACGTGCATGCTACGGGACTTGCAAACTTCAACACAAGCATTTCTCAATTTCACAACTACTCAACTAGCACGACTTTGGTATTATTACCTCCATATCTCAAAACAATCATCAAGCATCAAACTTCTCTTAGTATTCAACACACTTATAAGAGAATTTTATTATTAATCTTATATACCTAGCATATTAGGATTTAAAAAAAATTGCCATGCTACTTAAGACTCTCAAAATAATATAAGTGAAGCATGAGAGTTCATCTATTTCTTAAAAATAAAACTACCACCATGCTCTAAAAGGTATAAGTGAAGCACTAGAGAAAATGACAAACTACTCCGAAAGATATAAGTGAAGATCAATGAGTAGTTGAATAATTATGCAACTATGTGAAGAGTCTCTAACATTTAAGAATTTCAGATCTTGGTATTTTATTCAAACAGCAAGAAAAACTAAATAAAATGACATCTAATAATAGCAAACATCATGTGAAGAAGCAAAAACTTAGGATCAACCGATACTAACCGATAGTTGTTGAAAAAGAAAGGTGGGATGCCAACCGGGCATCCCCAAGCTTAGACGCTTGAGACTTCTTGAAATATTATCTTGGGGTGCCTTAGGCATCCCCAAGCTTGAGCTTTTGTGTCTCCTTAATTCCTCTCATATCACGGTCTCCCTAAATCTCAAAAGCTTCATCCACACAAAACTCAACAAGGACTCCTGAGATAAGTTAGTATAAACCATTGCAAAAACCTTATCATACTGTAATGTAGCAAATCACTAAAATTATTATTCAACATTTCATACTAAATGCCTCTGCATATTTAATAGTCCTATCCTCAAATAGAATCATTAAAGAAGCAAACATATGCAAACAATGCAAACATAACAGCAATCTGCCTAAACAGGATAGTCTGTAAAGAATGCTGCAACATCCATACTTCCCTAGCTCCAAAAAATTATGAAAGAAAATTCCCACTGTAGTAAATTTATCATAGCTTAATATGCAAAAGGTTTCAACATTTTATCACATTCTGACTTTTCTAGGGAATTATTGCAACAGCGGTAAACTTTCTGTTTTCAAACAGCAACATGTATACTTGTAACATAGGCATAGTAAAGTCTATCAATGCCACTTTTATTGAAATAAAAGATGCAAAACATTGTTCTAAATAACAGCATGCAAATCCTAACAAAATAAATTGACGCTCCAAGCAAAACACATATCATGTGGTGAATAAACATATAGCTCCAAGTAAAGTTACCGATGAACAAAGACGAAAGAGGGGATGCCTTCTGGGGCATCCCCAAGCTTAGGCTTTTGGTTATCCTTGAATATTAACTTGGGGTGCCTTTGGCATCCCCAAGCTTAGGCTCTTGCCACTCCTTATTCCATAGTCCATCGAATCCTTACCCAAAACTTGAAAACTTCACAACACAAAACTTAACAGAAAACTCGTAAGCTCCGTTAGCGAAAGAAAACAAAACACTACTTCAAGGTACTGTAATGAACTCATTCTTTATTTATATTGGTGTTAAACCTACTGTATTCCAACTTCTCTATGGTTTATAATCTATTTTACTAGCCATAGATTCATCAAAATAAGCAAACAACACACGAAAAGCAGAATCTGTCAAAAACCTAACAGTCTGTAGTAATCTGGATCAAACGTATACTTATGGAACTCATAAAATTCTCAAATAAATTTCTGGACATGAGGAATTTATCTATTAATCATCTTAAAAACGAATTAACTAAATATAACTTTCCAATAAAAAATGGCAGCAATTCTCGTGAGCGCTAAAGTTTCTGTTTTTTACAGCATGATCATAAAGGCTTCACCCAAGTCTTCCCAAAGGTTCTACTTGGCACAAACACTAATTAAACCACATCTAAACAGAGGCTAGATGAATTATTTATTACTAAACAGGATAAAAAAGCAAGGAACAAAAATAAAGTTGGGTTTCCTCCCAACAAGCGATATCCTTTAACGCCCCTAGCTAGGTATGATGATTTCAATGATGCTCACAAAAAAGATAAGAATTGAAACATAAAGAGAGCATCATGAAGAATATGACTAGCACATTTAAGCCTAACCCACTTCCTATGCATAGGGATTTTGTGAGAAAACAATTTATGGGAACAATAATCAACTTGCATAGGAAGGTAAAGCAAGCATAACTTCAAAATTTTAAGCACATAGAGAGGAAACTTGATATTATTGCAATTCCTACACGCATATATTCCTCCCTTATAATAATTTTCAGTAGCATCATGAATGAATTTAACAATATAACCAGTACCTAAAGCATTCTTTTCATGATCTACAAGCATAGAAAATTTATTACTCTCCACATAAGCAAAATTCTTCTTATTCGGAATAGTGGGAGTATCATGGGAAACTTGAGTAATATAAATTGTTTCCACATTAAAAGAGTAATGTTTAGAGAAGGGGTAATCATAACCATGACAAGTTTTATAAATATAATCACTACTTTTTATAGCATAAGTATCATCATAAGTAGGAGGCATGCTATCATCATTATAAACTTGCATATCAAAACTTGGGAGACTAAAAATATCATCTTCATTAATCATAGCTTCCCCAAGCTTGGGACAAACATTAATTGCAGCAAGTATATTCTCAAAAACATCATCTTCATCAAACATAGCATCCCCAAGCTTGGGCCTTTTCATATCATAAGCATAATCACTCTCATAATTAATAGTATGGATAGCACCAATAGTATAGCAATTATCATATTCTTCCAAGCAAGTGCCAAAAAGATTTTCAAGATCATAAGAAGTATCATTATCTTCCATAATTATATTTTCATGAGGCACAATAGTAATAGGAGCACCATTATTTGGTAGGGGGTACCCTTTTACCTCTCTTCCTTTTTCTTTTCTTCTTCTTCACCACATCATGTGTGGGTTCAATCCTCTTTTTGGGGCTCCTTATTAATGAGATTGGTTGAATAGGAGGCTCCTCCTCGTTACCTGATTCATCATAAGAAATAATAGGAGGATATTGGGAAGTCTCTTCCCTTTCATTAGTGTTCTCTTCATCTTCGATTTGTTTTCTTTTCTTTATGTAATTGGCAATATAAGGATTTTCAATACAATTCACCGCACAATACATATAAATTTCCTCTAGATCAAATCCAAGAACTTTATAAGGGGCAAATTCTGGAAGATGCTTAGTTATACGTTTCATTTCTTCGTAACCCATAAGCAAACTAAGTTCATTATAATGTGTAAGGGAAATCAAGTCATCACAATTTTTGGACACGATACGATCATGATTCAAATTGCATTGGGTAATGAAATGATCATGTTCATTGCAAAGCTCACAAGCATGGCCAACATAATTTAAATTTTCAGCACATTCATCTAGCTCTTCTTGCAACAATTTAGTTTCTAAGTACTTATGCCCCTTGCAATATCTATCTTCCCTATTTGGTGTGTACTTACAAACCCAATGTACTCCACAAAAATTGACATGTTTATAGGAGACATTTTCATCACAACTAGTGCAATCATCGTTAGTATCATGGATATTCAAAGAATTCGTACTAACAACATTGCAGTCATTCTCATCATTCAAATATTTAGTGCCAAACATTTTATAGATTTCTATTTCTAGCACTTGAGCACAATTATCCTTTCCATCATACTCACGAAAGACATTAAAAAGGTGAAGCGTATGAGACAAACTCAATTCCATTTCTTTATAGTTTTCTTTCATAAACTAAACTAGTGATAAAACAACAAACTAAAAGCCTCGATTGCAAGATCTAAATATATACCTTCAAGCACTCACCTCCCCGGCAACGGCGCCAGAAAAGAGCTTGATGTCTACTACACAACCTTCTTCTTGTAGACGTTGTTGGGTCTCCAAGTGCAGAGGTTTGTAGCAGAGTAGCAAATTTCCCTCAAGTGGATGACCTAAGGTTTATCAATCCGTAGGAGGCGTAGGATGAAGATGGTCTCTCTCAAGCAACCCTGCAACCAAATAACAAAGAGTCTCTTGTGTCCCCAACACGCCCAATACAATGGTAAATTGTATAGGTGCACTAGTTCGGCGAAGAGATGGTGATACAAGTGGTATATGGATAGTAGATAAAGGTTTTTGTAATCTGAAATTACAAAAACAGCAAGTTAACTAATGATAAAAGTGAGCGTAAACGGTATTGCAATGATAGGAAACAAGGCCTAGGGTTCATACTTTCGCTAGTGTAAGTTTCCTCAACAATAATATCATAATTGGATCACATAACTATCCCTCAACATGCAACAAAGAGTCACTCCAAAGTCACTAATAGCGTAGAACAAACGAAGAGATTATGGTAGGGTACGAAACCACCTCAAAGTTATTCTTTCCAATCAATCCGTTGGGCTATTCCTATAAGTGTCACAAACAGCCCTAGAGTTCGTACTAGAATAACACCTTAAGACACAAATCAACCAAAACCCTAATGTCACCTAGATACTCCAATGTCACCTCAAGTATCTGTGGGTATGATTATACGATATGCATCACACAATCTCAGATTCATCTATTCAACCAGCACATAGAACCTCAAAGAGTGCCCCAAAGTTTCTACCAGAGAATCACGACGAAAACGTGTGCCAACCCCTATGCATAGGTTCATGGGCGGAACCCGCAAGTTGATCACCAAAACATACATCAAGTGAATCACGTGGTATCCCATTGTCACCACAGATACGGACGGCAAGACATACATCAAGTGTTCTCAAATCTTTAAAGACTCAATCCGATAAGATAACTTCAAAGGGGAAACTCAATTCATTACAAGAGAGTAGAGGGGGAAGAAAACATCACAGGATCCAAATATAATAGCAAAGCTCGCGATACATCATGATCGTATCACCTCAAGAACACGAGAGAGAGAGAGAGAGAGATCAAACACATAGCTACTGGTACATACCCTCAGCCCCGAGGGAGAACTACTCCCTCCTCGTCATGGAGAGCACCGGGATGATGAAGATGGCGACCTGAGAAGGATTGCCCCCTCCGGCAGGGTGCCGGAACGGGTCTAGATTGGTTTTCGGTGGCTGTGGAGGCTTCTGGCGGCGAACTCCCGATCTATTGTCTGTTCTGGAAGTTTTAGGATACGTAGGTATATATGGGTGAAAGAAGTACGTCGGTGGACCGAAGGGGGGCCACGAGGCAGGGGGCATGCCCTAGGGGGTGGGTGCGCCCCCACCCTCGTGGGCACCTCCCTTCTTTCCTGACGTGCACTCCAAGCTTTTCCAGTAGCTTTCCTTCCAAAAATAACTTCTCCAGTTGATTTCGTTCCGTTTCGACTCCGTTTGATATTCCTTTTCTTTGAAACACTGAAATAGGCAAAAAACAGCAATTATGGGATGGGCCTCCGGTTAATAGGTTAGGCCCAAAAATAATATAAAAGTGGATAATAAAGCCCAATATTGCCCAAAAGAGTAGATAACATAGCATGGAGCAATCAAAAATTATATATACGTTGGAGACGTATCACCTCCCAGTGAGCAACTCCTGGAACATCGAGCATCTTTGCAAGTTTTACCCATAAGGCGTGGCTTGCCGGGCTCCCGACAAGCCACCTTTTGTACAAGATTTGCCGGCAAGGCATGTAACCCTCTGTATAGAGCCAGGCGCAGACCCTGAGCATAAATAAATGAAGCGATGGCACCCTAAGTTATAGCATGCATTCTAGGTTAAGTCTCTCCCTCGGTTAGGGTCGGTAGTGCTTAGCGGCGACTAACCCCTAGCCTAGAGGTCGAGTGTGCGTCTTTCTGTTCTCTTTGGTTCGCAGGGCACTTCTGCTGAGCCGCTTGGGAAAAGGAGAACGAACTGGCGCTCCGACCCCGGCAGGACAAGGCTGCCGGGAGCTAAAGATACGAGGGCCCAACCACGGCAAGCCCAGGGTTGCCGGGGGCTGCGGATTCAGATAAGTCTTTAATCCCTTTGTTGTGCGTTTCCGTATAGAAATGGGATATGTGAAACCTCATTTGTGTTCTTGAAACCATCATGCTCCCCCTTTTCTGTACCCGAGAGTTATCTCCTGGGTCGGAATTTGGTAGTAGTCGCGGTGGCAAGGAGATGAACGAGGGGCCTAACTCTACTTCGCCCTCCCTCCGCCAAGAGCGCGAGAATGGTCGACTGGAGTAGGGAAACGGCAAGGCCTGTTGCCGGGCGACAATGTTTACCTTAAAAATAACAAGGATTCATCCTTGGCATGGGCCTCGCTCACGCGCAAAGAACCCTACAAGCACCCTTTTCATTAAAAACATGAGCAAGGGGATTACAAGTCTTAAAATTAACAAGTGCCCACATGCTTACAAAAAAAGAGAGATAAGGTGCCCGTAATCCCTTTCTTGTCCCTCTCCTCATAAGATGGAGCAAGACAACAGGAGGGCAAAAAGAACACCTAGGCGAGGTGCTAGGAGCAGAAGGCACCAAGAGAACATCTTGGTGCTGGGGAAGGAGCTGGAAGATGAGGCAGCGGGCTGGAAATACGCGGCGAAGGCGTCAGTGCACGCGTACTCCGACTTGACAGCCGCCACCCACCTTCTTCGCCTCCTCCGGCCTTCCTACGCTAGCTGCCCAAGGAGACGACGGGAAGCTCCCCGATGGAGAGCTTGGCGGGGAAGGCCCTCAGCAGGCTGCACGACGTGGGGCGGGGCGACGCGGTCGACGTGACCCCGCTCGACGCTATCGTCGTCGCAGTGGCTGCACTCCTCATCGCTCCTGCTTGAAGAGGAATCTTCATCATCGGAGGAGCTCTCCACGCAGCACTTCAGGCGAGTTACGAAATCTAAAATGACCTTGATGGAGAGCAGGCTGCCCTCTGTTAACTTGAAGTAGAGGACAAGCCCCGCGTCAAGCTGTGGATGCGAGTGAACGTCTTCCATCCGCGACGGAGGTACATGACGTGAGGAGCGGGGAAGTCGACGTCGACCCGCGTGCTGCCGCTCCCGCAACCCTTCATGTGCAACCAGAGGGTCTGGGGTGGATCGAGATCCATCTCCGAGCGAATGCAGTAGGGAGACGGAGGCGGCGACGCGGTGGCCGACGCAGCCTGATGAAGAACTCGCGGGGCTGGTCCCCAACGTGGCGCTCCATCGGGGGAGGCGTCGCTGGCGGAGGCGAGGCCGATGCGCCGCCCCATCCTCCTCTCCCTCGAGCGCCAGGACGACCTCGGCCTCGCCCCCTCCCCCTTCCTCTCGTGGCCGGCTCTGCCGCCACGAGCTCTTGTGGAGGAGGAACAAGCTGACGAGCAGCAACCCTCGCCGCCACCGTCGAAGGGCCAACACCTTCTCTCGCCTTGGCGGGTGGAAGAAAGAAGCGGAGGTGGAAGGAGATGGAGGATGGAAGAGTGTGTAATGCCGCCCCCTCCCCTCCTTATAAAGGGGCGGAGCTGGGTCTCGGCGGCCCCACTCGACCAATCCGGTCATTGGGGACGCAGGGTGTCACAGCCCTAGAATTGTTTGGAGAGAGTTGCATCAGTGAGCATCATGCATCCTGTTAATTTCAAGAAACTTGAAATGAGGAAAGTGAAAGCCTCAGAAATCAATTTAAAAGAAGGGCAAGAACCCTTTAAATTGCATTCATTGTTTCCAAAATGCCTTCATAAATGTTTGTTAATTTTGGTAAGGCTTTGAGACCAAACCAAAAATAGGGAACATTTTTGTGGAATATTTTGGGCACTGAATTTAAATCACTATCCTATTTGAATTTGGAAATATACCCAAATATATATAGGATATATCTCCAAATACCTCTGATATATTTTATGTGCATTTGGAAAAGTCCATTTTGCAACATGAAATTATTAGAGGATAATTGACACTGTTTTTGAAACTGTTTTGAATTTTAAAAGCAGTGGCAAAGATAAAATAAAAACAAACAGAACAAAAATAACAGAAATAGAGAGAGAGAGAGAGTTACCTGGAATTACCTCTGCAGCCCACCTGGCGGCCCAAGTGGCCGGCCCAGCCGACCACCGCCTCCTTCCCTGTCGTCTTCCTACTCTGCCAGAAGGACGGGCGCGTGCCCGAGGCGCGCGCACCGCAGTGCGGCCACCTCCACCCTAGCTGGCTGCCCCCTCGTTGCTCTAGACCCTCCTCGTGATGCCACGCAACCTACCCGACCCCCTAGAGCTCTCTCCTGTGCTTCTCCCCTCCTCTGGTCCTCTCTCCTTCTCGCGCCCGAGCACCACTGTCGCCGCCGCCCGCTGTCCCCCTGGCCACCGAGCTTCTTAGGTTTAATGACGCAATTAGTTAGTACTTAGTGACACTGACAGCCGGGCCCCGCGGCCTAATTAAACTTGGTTTAGTTACTTCTTAGGATTAACTAACCACCGTGGCCCCACGCGTCAGTTTTGACCGTGCTGATGTGGCCGTTGACTGGGCCCACCTGTCAGCGACACAAATGACACTATGTCACTGAGGTGTGGACCCCACACGTCCAATTTGATCTGGACGGTGCTTGTTGACCTGATGAGGTCAGCATGACGCAATGCTGACGCAGTAAATGATTTTCTGGATTTTAAATAATTCAGAAAATTCCAGAAAATAGCCAAAACTTCTAAAATACATAGAAAATTATCTATAACTCCAAATAAGATAAATTATATATGAAAAATGATCAGAAAAATCCAATCTATCCATCTGTGCTGGTTTCATGCATGTTTAAACAAGTTAACTTGCTGTTTAGTTCAAAACATGATAATGCACTATTTGAATTCATAGTTTGAATTTGAATTTGAACCTTGAGTTCAAATCAACCCAAATCCTTCTATTACTAGCTGCATTAGCTCAAGTCATAGCATATTGCCATGTCATGATCATGCATCATTTTGTGCATTGCATTGATCATGTTTCTTCTCTGTTTGCCAGTGTTGTTCGCCCTTGGTAGACGCTGTTTCGACGTTGTGATCGATGACACCGGTGAAGAACTATACTATCTTCAGAAGTGCCAGGCAAGCAAAACTCCCTTGTTCATGCCGATACAATCCCACTCTCTCGCTCCTGCTCTCTTTTACTGCATTAGGACAACAACGATTCAACTATTACATTCTGCGGTAGCTGAACCCCTTTTCCTCTGCATGACCTGTCATTGCCATAGTAAATAGATGAAACCCACTAGCATGAGTAGGAGTTGTTTGAGCCCTGATGTGCCTACTCATTCATTCTTGTTTGTCATGCCTGCTACTGCTTAGAGTTGAGTCGGGTCTGATTCATCGGGAATGAATTGGAATGGTGATGAACATGTCGTACTGTGTGTGAGCTAAGTGTGTGAACACGATTTGGTAAAGGTAGCGGTGAGAGGCCGTGTAGGAGTACATGGTGGGTTGTCTCATTGAAGCCGTCCTCAGGAACTGAGTTCTGTGTTTGTGATCCATGAAACAGCTACTACCACGCATTGGGCCCGAAACCAATGGACCCTCTCGACTTATTAACTGCCCTTGCCCTCTATCCAGGAGTTGCAACTAGTTTCTGGTGTTTGTAGGATATGTGTTGGCGGCCGTGCGTAGCGCTGACCCTAGGGGTGGGCTATGATGCGGTAGATACACCATGGCATGGTGTACCGGGCGCCCGTTTGGTGTCTCGGGAACCCTGCACACATCGTTTGGGGCTGTGAGCGAAACTCTGGCCGGATCTCCTCGTGGATGGAACCCGAATAGGCGATAAACCTGGACTAGAGACTTGTGTGGTTAGTCAGGTCATGGCGGACTCCCTCGCTAGGCTTCCGCTTGAAGGTTGCCGAGTTACACGACGTGTACATGGTGGTAAGTGGCGAGAGCGTGTGTGAAGAAGTACACCCCTGCAGGGTTATAAATGATCTATTCGAATAGCCGTGTCCGCGGTAAAGGACTTCTGGGTTGCTTATAACAGTTCATAGACAAGTGAAAGTGGATACTCTAAAATGCGCAAGATAAGAGTGAGTGCTATGGATGGTGTTCTCGTAGGGAGACGGGAGCAGATCCACAGTGGTGTATTGATATGGTGAATATGTGGACTCGTGTGTGCCACCTCAAAAGAGTTGTTTGCAGTCGTAGTTCAGGTTAGCCACTGAGTCAAAGCTGGCTTGCTGCGGTTAAACTCCACCCCCCCTTGTTGATACTGATGAATATGTAGTTAGTTCTGATGTAAGTCTTGCTGGGTACATTTGTACTCACGTTTCCTTAATCTATGTTCTGGAGAGAGACGTCATTCTCGCTACTAGTTCTGTGTGGACTTCGACGTTTAGTTTGACACCTCAGCTACGATCTTGTGCCCTCGGGAGGATCTGGTAGATAGTCAGGCTTCTTAGCCTTTTTCATTTGTAGATGTCTGTACTCAGACTTGTTAAGCTTCCGCATGTGCTTTGATTTGTATGCTATGATTGTTGGTCATGAGACCCATGTTTGTAATATCTTGCTCCTCGGAGCCTAATGAATAAATACCTTGAGTCATAGAGTCTTGTTGTGATGCCATGTTGTATTTACACATATCGAGCATATTGTGTGTATGATTGGAATGCTTGGTATGTGTGGGATCCGACAATCTAGTTGTTTATCCTTGGCAGCCTCTCTTATGGGGAAATGTAGTCTAGTGCTTCCTTGAGCCATAGTAGTCCGCTACATCCCGGTTCACCGGAGTCCTGCTAGCCCAGCACTACTGCTCAGGACACTTGACTGGCCGGCATGTGTTTCACTTAGTTCCTGTGTCTGTCCCTTCGGGGAAATGTCACGCAGTGACATCCGGAGTCCTGCCTAGCCTGCTACAGCCCGGTTTACCGGAGTCCTGTTAGCCCAGTGCTACAGCCCGGATTCACACGCTGCTGACCGACGTGCTCGAAGTTGATTCATGTATGCATGTCTCCATGGGTTAGTGCCGCTTTGGGTTCACGACTAGCCATGTTGGCCCAGGTTCTCTGTCATATAGATGCTAGCAACACTATCATATACGTGAGCCAAAAGGCGCAAACGGTCCCGGGCCATGGTAAAGCGACACCCGTGGGAATACTGTGTGTGATGCCGCAAAGTGATATGAGGTGTTACCAGCTAGATCAATGTGACCTGAAATCGGGGTCCTGACAGTGTTGGTATCAGAGCCTGACTGCCTGTAGGATTACCAAGCCAAAATGGTCAAAGTTGTGTCTAGAAATGCTTTAGTTATGTAAGGGAATTGATTGTGGAAGGGAATGTAAGGCTCTTTTTACTCCTTATACCCTATGCCCTTCTGATCTGAGTTACCATCTTCTTTTCTGCGGGTGTTAAGAACTAGTCTTCTCTTCTATCTCTCAGGATGACATGTTACTAAACCGTAGTTGCCTAGGATTGTTGAGTTCAAGCCTCAGTTCAGTTCCTACTACTTCCATATGTCATAGCTGGCCTCGGAATTTTGATATGATGTTGTTGAGTGGTTATGCCACCATTTTGCAGGATGTCTCAAATATTTTTGAGCATTTACAGCCGTTATGCTGTCCGAGTCATCCCAGGTTTCTAGATAATCTGATGCATTTGCAATCCTTTCTTTCCGTTCCTGATGTCCTTTATGGTCAGAATAAGCACACTAACCGGTGCGTTGAGGTAATTTATTTTCTCGACATATATGTTGGAGCTATTATTATGACCGTAGGTGTTTTAGGGAGTCACCTAGTAATCTAGCAATGCTTTGTATCCCCGGTGTGATGATTCTGGCCACCATTCTCGAAAGCATTCCGCGATGCCATTTAGTAGTAGGTATTCTACTCCTGGGTTCTTGACCCAAGATCCACTCTACATACCTCGTGTTGATAGTGTTGCTCATACCTTTAGGATATTAGTAATCTTTGTGATAGTCTTCGAGGTCCGTGGTATATCATTCTTCCAAATACCATGAATCATCCTTGGCAGAAATTCGTTTGAATCAAAAGATCACAACCAGAGTGCTCTTAATGAGTTCTCCATTCTACATTGTGAATCTGCCAGTTCTACCTTTCTGCATGGGTTATTTGGGAGAAATGTTGAGCTTTGATCAACATACTAACCTATGTATCCACAACTCAGAAAGATATATGTTCCCTTGAGTTGTCCCTCTTCATTTGTATTCCAACCATCATCTATCAATTGATAGTCAGGAGTAATTGTGCATCCGTGTTATCGATGCTTATTATTCCTGTGGTCCGTCAAGCCATTCTAGTTCAGAATGACTAGGAGAAACAAACTCCAGTACCTCGTCCATTTCTAGGATTGGGTCAAAGCAGTTGTATTCCGCAGATCAAATGCAATCAAGCTTTGATTCTGTTCTACCCTGAAGTATTACCCACTTTTATGTCAAGAATGTCATGAGAATTGCACTTTCTCTTATGAATTTTTGATGCAGCGATACTCTCGCCATCATCGTTCATTCCTCGGTCCCGTGTTGCCATAACTAGAATGCCGACAAGTGAACTGTTATGTGTGAAATTGGTACTCCTAGCAACCTCGTTGCTTGGTAGTTAATGGACAATATTCTCATTCTTAGCGTGTTGGTCATTGAATCATCATTCTAAGATTGATCGTGCTACCTAGTCCATTTTCCTGGTGCACTCTTCGATCAGGAGTTGGGACTGTGTCTATCCTTGCTTAGTTGATCATATCGTCTTGCCCTGAAAAGCAAGATTGTTCTCGAGCTTAGTAACATATCGGTGGTTCGTGATTTTCCGAAGATCTTCTCGGAAGTATTACCTGGTTGTCACCTGACCGGTATGTTGAGTTCGTGATTAAATGGGTTTTCCTATAAATCACCCCTTCTCCAAGAATCTGTGTTGGATATCCCTGAGCTAGTTGGTTGAGCTAAACAACAACTTGGAGAGTTGGAAGATAAAGATTGTCTGACTTAGTTCATGTTAAGGGATATCTTTTTTTTTGTGTGTGTGTGTGTTGAAGAAAGATGATATCTCCATCGATTGGTCCTCGTGATCAGTTGTTGGATCTATTGCCTTGTCAAAACCTTGACTTGAGTATGGGCTATCGTCAAGTCAAATCAGAACCAACGATGTTCGTAATGTTGTCTTACTCGTGGTTGATCCCTCGAGCATACACCATTACATCTTTTGGTCTGACCAATGCTATCACCGTGTTCACATGATGGTGGAATGTCCAGTGATATGGAAATTCCAATGAGTTGTGGTTGAGTCCATCAGCAGCGTTTTGTCTCCTCCATGATTCGTGTTGAACATCCAGCTAGCATTGGAAACTTTTGTAAGCATTTTTCTTCATGCCCTGTTCATGAAGTATCTGTCTGGATGAAAGAAGTGACTTCCTCTGGTTCACGTGCAATCGATGCAAGTTGCCGCCGTGAATTCGAGAAAGTTTATTTTGCCTCCTCTGGAATCATCCCAAGTTAGTCATGCACGTGCGAGGTGCCCTATGGTTTGATAGGTTGGCCGCCTCCATTCTATATGTGTTCCTAGCACACCAAGCCACTGATTGACTTGCTCAAGGATAAGAAGTTCATCGATAAGTGCACAAGGACTTCGATATCCTCGATGATGGTTCCCAACCTGAACTCGGTAGTGTTTTATTCTAAGACTACTGTGTGGTCATGCTTGTCTGGGACAGCGTGTTCACATGTTGTAGCAAAACCTGCTCATGTTTTGAGCTTGCTATTATAGTTCATTCCTTGAGAATCTTGCAACGTCGTCTCGTCGATTTGTGTTGCAACCCTTCTTTCCAGGCATGTTGTCTGAAATATCATGTTATCAACCAGATCTGAATCTCAAGCAGATATGATGGTTGGAACATTTCCTACATTAGCATTTTGTTTCCAGCTTGCATGGCCATTGTGCCAGTTTCCCATGGGCTGCCATTCTCAATTGCTTAAGAAGGATCATCTTCAGAAGTGGACTGTAACACCCCGGATGTAACTTACCCAATTTGTACTCCAACTCTTGCCGTTTCCGGCGTTAAGTTATATTTATTTCTCGGGTTCGGGTTTTGTCTCCGTGTGTTGTTGTCATTGTCATGCATCTCATATCATGTCATCATGTGCATTGCATTTGCATACGTGTTCATCTCATGCATTCGAGCATTTTCCGCATTATCCGTTTTGCATTCCGGCGCTTCGTTCTCCTCCGGTGGTCATTTCTAGCTTTCTTTTGTGTGTGGGGATTAAACATTTCCGGATTGGACCGAGACTTGCCAAGCGGCCTTGGTTTACTACCGGTAGACCGCCTGTCAAGTTTCGTATCATTTGGACTTCGTTTGATACTCCAACGGTTAACCGAGGGACCGAAAAGGCCTCGTGTGTGTTGCAGCCCAACACCCCTCCAATTTTGCCCAAAACCCACCTAACTCTGCTCCATGTCCTAGAGCGTTCGATCAAGATCGCGTGGCCGAAAACCGCACCTCATTTGGACTCTCCTAGCTCCACTAATGCCTATATATAGCCTCCCCCGAAATCCGGATCTCCTCCTCCCCCGAAAACCCTAGATTCATTCGTCCTCGCGCGCGCCGGACATCTGCCCCGCCGACGGACATTGTCCGGCCTCCCCGTCCGCCGCCACGTGTTCTCCTCCTAGTGGCCGCCGCCCGTGCCCACTTCCCCGCCGCCGCCGGCCCGCGAGGCCCGGGGCCGGCCCTCCCCGCCGACCCCTCGGGCCAGAGGAGCCCCGCGCGCTCCCTCCTTCGTCCCCGCGCCAGATCGCCGGTGCCGCCGCGCGCCATTACCGGCCTCCGCCGCCGCCCGCGACTCCGGTGGCCGGAGCCTCAAGTCCCGCGCCGCCCCGTCCTTCGACTCCGGTGGCCGGAGCCACAAGCCGCGCCACCGCGGCGTGCTTCCCCGCCGGCGACGTCCTCCCCGGCCGCCGCCCGTGTCCGGTCCGGCGAGCTCCCTCCTCTCCGGCGAGTCTCCGGTGCCGGTCGTCCTCGGCTTCCGCGCCGACCGGTGAACAGTGCAGCGCCGCGCCTCGGTTTCCGTGCGAACCCTAGATCCAGATCCAGAGGTTGTTTTTTTTGCCAAGTCCCTAGATTTTTTACTCCATATGCTCCTGTTCGAGGCCCCGTAACTTTGCATCCGTAGCTCCGATTTGGGAATATAGCATATCAAAATGTTCGTCTCGGCAAGTACATCATTTCATTCCATTGTATCATTTTCATTTGAGTGCATCTTGATCCCCGAAATGCTGTTAGAAGGAGGCCTCGTGAGTTAATTGTCAGATCTGCTAGTTCATCTTAGACTTTTGTCATTTTTGCCATGATTATTGTGTGCATGATATGCCTATGAGTCCTTCATATGTTTTGTTAAGCATTTTGTTATCTTTCCAGAGGTGAAACCCATGCATTTTTAGGATGTGTGTGGTGACTTGTGCAAGCTTGCAAAGTGAGGCACCCGGTAAATCTGTTTTCAGGGACTTAGTAGTTTTCACTAAGTCTGGGATTATTCAGTTCATGATGCCATATGTTCAGCTTGTTTCCTAGTGATCCGTGCCTCTTTTGAGGATGATCAGTAAAGGAGTTTTGTTAATCATGTTATGCTCTATCCATCCATGTCTTTACTTGCAATTATGGAGCATCCTAGCTTGAGTCAATCGAGCTCTACTTTTGCTTCATGGTGAATCTGGGCAGATCGTCAACTCGTTTGCGATTTTGCCGGCGTTGTTGTAGTTGATCCGTGCATGCTATGCCATTGTTCTTGCCATGTCTAGCTAGCATTTTATGTATTCTTAATGGATGTATGCTTGCCTTGCCATGACTTTCACCATAGTGAGTGCATCGAGCTCGTTTACATGCCCTCGTCAGTTATGTTTCAGCTATGTTCGTGTGCCCGTTAGTATATTTTGTTAAGTCTGAAAACTGATTGTGTTTTAGCTATGTTCGTGTGCCCGTTAGTATATTTTGCGTACCCTTTTGGCCCCAGGTCACTTTGGGTCTTTTGTTAAGCTTGTTGAGTAGCCCCATTCCATGTTCTTACTTGTCTTAATCAGGTCATGTATCATGTTGTTTTGTTGCTCCGAAGAGGGCTTCGTGATCTGAAATTTCAGACAAATGTTAATTTCACTAAGTCTGAGATCTGTTTTGCATTTGCGTTTTTGCCATGCTTGTTTGAACCTCATAATGGATGATTTGGCCGTGTCTCAGTGCTAGTCTTTTGTTAAGCATCTTGTGTGAATCCCTTCCATGTATTTTGTTGTCATGTTTGGGTGCTGAAGCATGTTCATATCATTGTATTTAGATGCCTACTTGCTGTAAATCGCAGACCGGTGTCAATTTTGAATCGCTTGCCATTTCCAAACTGTAACTCCGATTCCGGCGTTCTTTATATCGTTTTCAAGAGATTTCTTCTCATCTTTCCAGTGGCACCCTTGGAATTCCAAGTTGAGGCCAGGTTCATGCATTTCCTGTCATATCTTGCATTTTGCATCCCGCATCGCATCCCGCATAGCATGTCATCATTGCATCTTATTGTCTGAGCTTGCACGTGGTTGATTGTATCCTTGTTGCTTGTTTGTCTTGTTTGGGTAGAGCCAGGAGACGATTTCGCTAATGAGGAGCCCGTTGAGTTTGCTTGTGAGGATCCAGTCAACTCTGACAACTGTGCAGGCAAGATGATCACACCCTCGAAATCACTACTATCTTTGCTATGCTAGTTTGCT
The DNA here is from genome assembly GCF_003073215.2 of Triticum urartu. Taxonomy (NCBI): domain Eukaryota; kingdom Viridiplantae; phylum Streptophyta; class Magnoliopsida; order Poales; family Poaceae; genus Triticum; species Triticum urartu. The sequence goes on along the minus strand of NC_053028.1, from coordinate 528,224,551 downwards.
CGCTCTTTTGCTATGCCAATGCTACGATTCCTACCATTTGCTTGTCAGCCTCCCAAATTGCCATGTCAAACCTCTAACCCACCATTGTCCTAGCAAACCGTTGAATGGCTATGTTACCGCTTTGCTCAGCCCCTCTTAAAGCGTTGCTAGTTGCAGGTGAAGATTGGAGGCCGTTCCTTGTTGGAACATCTTTTATTTACTTGTTGGGATATCATTATATTGCCATGTTATCTTAACGCATCTATATACTTGGTGAAGGGTGGAAGGCTCAGCCTCTCGCCTAGTGTTTTGTTCCACTCTTGCCGCCCTAGTTTCCGTCATATCGGTGTTATGTTCCCGGATTTTGCGTTCCTTACGCGGTTGGGTTATAATGGGAACCCCTTGATATTTCGCCTTGATTAAAGCTTTTCCAGTAATGCCCAACATTGGTTTTACCATTCGCCACCTAGCCTCTTTTTCCCTTGGGTTACCGGAGCCCAAGGGTCATCTTATTTTAACCCCCCCGGGCCAGTGCTCCCTCTGAGTGTTGGTCCGAACTGAGCTGCCTGCGGGGCCACCTCGGGGAAACTTGAGGGTTGGTTTTACTCGTAGCTAGTCTCATCTGAGTGTTCCCTGAGAACGAGATATGTGCAGCTCCTATCGGGATTTGTCGGCACATTCGAGCGGTGTTGCTGGTCTTGTTTTAACCTGTCGAAGTGTCTTGAATTACTGAGATACCGAGTCTGATTGGAACATCTTGGGAGGAGGTCTATTCCTTCATTGACCGTGAGAGCTTGTCATGGGCTAAGTTGGGACTCCCCTGCAGGGATTGAACTTTCGAAAGCCGTGCCTGCGGTTATGGGCAGATGGGAATTTGTTAATATCCGGTTGTAGACAACTTGAACCTTAATTAATTAAAATGAATCAACCGAGTGTGTTACCGTGATGGCCTCTTCTCGGCGGAGTCCGGGAAGTGGACACGGTGTTGGAGTAATGCTTGCGCAGGTTGTTCCTCTAGTTTTTCACGCTCGCGCTTTGCCTCCTCTTCTCGCTCTCTTTTGCGAATAAGATAGCCACCATATATGCTAGTCGCTTGCTGCAGCTCCACATATTTTTGCCTTACCCTTCCTATAAGCTTAAATAGTCTTGATCGCGAGGGTGCGAGATTGCTGAGTCCCTGTGGCTCACATATACTATAACTCTAGATGCAGGTCCAGGTGATTCCGCCCCAGGTAACGAGTACGAGCTCAAGTGGAAGTTCGACGAGGACTCTCAGTGTTATTATGTTTCCTTTCCCGATGATCAGTAGTGGTGCCCAGTTGGGGGTGATTGGGACCTTGTCGCATGTTGGGTTCTTTTCTATTTTGGCGCCGTAGTCGGGCCATGAGTGTTTGAATGATGGATGTTATTTATGTACTTTGATGTGACGTGGCGAGTGTAAGCCAACTATGTTCTCCCCTTTATTATTCATATTACATGGGATGTTGTGAAGATTGCCTAACTTGCGACATATGCCTTCAATGCGATTATGTCTCTAAGTCGTGCCTTGACACGTGGGAGCTATAGTCCCATCGAGGGTGTTATATGGACTTACCATGAGTCCCATCCATTTCCGGTGATAAGCAAAAATCATTTGTTGCGTTGTCTTCAACAAGGTAGTCCACATCACCCATTCGAGTCCGGGTATGCCATTCCTTTGAACTCTGCCAAATGTCTATTGGTGATTTGTCCTAGGCTGGTGTAGAGAGTTTCAATGATCTCTGTATCGAAACTAATTCTTTTTGCCACTTAAGGGGATAGATCTATGAGTCACCTTCCTCAAGGTGCCCCGTTGTGGAATCATGGCAGTTAACTCCTCGCTACGTCGTGATCGAGTGTGGATTTGTTGCCTACTTAGTGGACCTTCGTCATCTGTTACACCCCATCCCCCCGAATGTATGTTTCGTGTCTCAGCTCAAGAGAAGTTTTATATCTCACCCTAAGAGTTGATCTTGAGTTGCCCGATCTTCGAGAAGATCGATTCCGGTAGAGTTCCTGTCCGTCATCATCGTGTTGGATGAAGACCTTGAAAGGAAGGACGCCAAGATCGATCTGAAGCAATGGATCATGAAGATCATGATAGTTTGTACCCCCTCTGTCTTCTTACCTCACGTCTTGAATCTCGAGACGAGATTCTTGTTTAGTGGGGGTGAGTTGTCACAGCCCTAGAATTGTTTGAGATAGTTGCATCAGTGAGCATCATGCATCCTGTTAATTTCAAGAAACTTGAAATGAGGAAGGTGAAAGCCTTAGAAATCAATTTAAAAGAAGGGCAAGAACCCTTTAAATTGCATTCATTGTTTCCAAAATGCCTTCATAAATGTTTGTTAATTTTGGCAAGGCTTTGAGACAAAACCAAAAATAGGGAACATTTTTGTGGAATATTTTGGGCACTGAATTTAAATCACTATCCTATTTGAATTTGGAAATATACCCAAATATATATAGGATATATCTCCAAATACCTCTGATATATTTTATGTGCATTTGGAAAAGTCCATTTTGCAACATGAAATTATTAGAGGATAATTGACACTGTTTTTGAAACTATTTTGAATTTTAAAAGCAGTGGCAAAGATAAAATAAAAACAAACAGAACAAAAAAAACAGAAACAAAGAGAGAGAGAGAGAGAGAGAGTTACCTGGACTTACCTCGGCATCCCACCTGGCGGCCCAAGTGGCCGGCCTAGCCCACCACCGCCTCCTTCCCTGTCGTGTTCCTCCTCTGCCAGAAGGACGGGCGCGTGCCCGACGCACGCGCACCGCAGTGCGGCCACCTCCACCCTGCCTGGCTGCCCCCTCGTCGCTCTGGACCCTCCCCGCGACGCCACGCAACCTCCCCGACCCCCTCGAGCTCTCTCCCGTGCCTCTCCCCTCCTCTGGTCCTCTCTCCCTCTCGCGCCCGAGCACCACCGTCGCCGCCGCCCGCTGTCCCCGTGGCCAATGAGCTCCCCTCGCCTCTCCGAGCAGTCCACGGGCTCCGCCTCCATCTCCCGCGTCTCTCCTTCAGCTCACACGACGTCGAACGCCCTGCCTCGCCCTCTACCCCACCATCTTCGTCGTCTCTGCCTTGAGATCGCCGGCAGCCGCACGACCTCATCATCCCCTCCCCGAGCTCGCCGAGGCCACGGTAGCAACCGCCGTGAGCTCCTCTGTCTCCCCCCTAACCCCACTGCTCCTCTCGCCCTCTAGCTACGACTCCCACCGTGGCCAAATCCCATCGTCGCCCGGGCTCATTGCCGGAGTTGCTCCGGCGACTTTTTGGTCGTGCCGGCGTGTCCAAAGGGTTTGTGGGCACGCGTATGTATCGTAGGCATCAAGAACCAGTCGATTTGCACACCGCAGCGACGAATCAGTCGTCACCCGAACTCCGGCCGCCGCCTTTGAGCTTGTCGTGGTCGTCTCCGGCTGCCCCAGCACTTGCCACCACCACCGTTGGACGCGCTGCTTTGCGGGCGTTCCAACGAGCCCAACCCTGCCTCCTCCCGTCGCCGTAATCGCCGGGACGAGCAACGCCGCCGCGCTCCAGTTATCGCCGGAGTTAATCCGGTGACATGGTAGATTAGTTAGGGTTAATGACGCAGTTAGTTAGTACTTAGTGACACTGACAGCCGAGCCCCGTGGCCTAATTAAACTTGGTTTAGTTACTTCTTAGGATTAACTAACCACAGTGGCCCCACGCGTCAGTTTTGACCGTGCTGATGTGGCCGTTGACTGGGCCCACCTGTCAGCGACACAAATGACACTGTGTCACTAAGGTGTGGACCCCACATGTCAGATTTGACCTAGACGGTGCCTATTGACCTGCTGAGGTCGGCATGACGCAATGCTGACGCAGTAAATGATTTTCTGGATTTTAAATAATTCAGAAAATTCCAGAAAATAGCCAAAACTTCTAAAATTCATAGAAAATTATCTATAACTCCAAATAAGATAAATTATATATGAAAAATGATCAGAAAAATCCAATCTATCCATCTGTACTGGCTTCATGCATGTTTAAACAAGTTAACTTGCTGTTTAGTTCAAAACATGATAATGCACTATTTGAATTCATAGTTTGAATTTGAATTTGAACCTTGAGTTCAAATCAACCCAAATCCTTCTGTTACTAGCTGCATTAGCTCAAGTCACAGCATATTGCCATGTCATGATCATGCATCATTCTGTGCATTGCATTGATCATGTTTCTTCTCTGTTTGCCGGTGTTGTTCCCCCTCGGTAGACGTTGTTCCAACATTGTGATCGATGACACCGATGAAGAACTATACTATCTTCAGAAGTGCCAGGCAAGCAAAACTCCCTTTTTCATGCCGATACAATCCCACTCTCTCGCTCCTGCTCTCTTTTACTGCATTAGGACAACAACGATTCAACTGTTACATGCTGCGGTAGCTGAACCCCTTTTCCTCTGCATGACCTGTCATTGCCACAGTAAATAGATGAAACCCACTAGCATGAGTAGGAGTTGTTTGAGCCCTGATGTGCCTACTCATTCATGCTTGTTTGTCATGCCTGCTACTGCTTAGAGTTGAGTCGGGTCTGATTCATCGGGAATGAATTGGAATGGTGATGAACATGTCCTACTGTGTGTGAGCTAAGTGTGTGAACACGATTTGGTAAAGGTAGCGGTGAGAGGCCATGTAGGAGTACATGGTGGGTTGTCTCATTGAAGCCGTCCCCAGGAACTGAGTTCTGGGTTTGTGATCCATGAAACAGCTCCTACCACACATTGGGCCCAAAACCAATGGACCCTCTCGACTTATTAACTGTCCTTGCCCTCTGTCCAAGAGTTGCAACTAGTTTCCGGTGTTTGTAGGATATGTGTTGGCGGCCGTGCGTAGCGCTGACCCTAGGGGTGGGCTATGATGCGGTAGATACACCATGGCACGGTGTATCGGGTGCCCGTTTGGTGTCTCGGGAACCCTGCACACATCGTTTGGGGCTGTGAGCGAAACTCTGGCTGGATCTCCTCGCAGATGGAACCTGAATAGGTGATAAACCTGGACTAGAGACTTGTGTGGTTAGTCAGGTCGTGGCCGACTCCCTTGCCAGGCTTCCGCTTGAAGGTTGCCGAGTTACACGACGTGTACATGGTGGTAAGTGGCGAGAGTGTGTGTGAAGAAGTACACCCCCGCAGTGTTATAAATGATCTATTCGAATAGCCGTGTCCGCGGTAAAGGACTTCTGGGTGGCTTATAACAATTCATAGACAAGTGAAAGTGGATACTCTAAAATGCGCAAGATAAGCGTGAGTGCTATGGATGGTGTTCTCGTAGGGAGACGAGAGTGGATCCACAGTGGTGTCTTGATATGGTGAATATGTGGACTCGTGTGCGCCACCTCAAAAGAGTTGTTTGCAGTCGTAGTTCAGGTTAGCCACTGAGTCAGAGCTGGCTTGCTACGGTTAAACTCCACCAACCCCCTTGATACCGATGCATATGTAGTTAGTTCTGATGTAAGTCTTGCTGGGTACATTTGTACTCACGTTTCCTTAATCTATGTTCTGGAGAGAGACGTCAGTCTCGCTAGTAGTTCCATGTGGACTTCGACGTTTAGCTTGACACCTCAGCTACGATCTTGTGCCCTCGGCACGATCTGGTAGATAGCCAGGCTTCTTAGCCTTTTTCATTGGTAGATGTCTGTACTTAGACATGTTAAGCTTCCGCATGTGCTTTGATTTGTATGCTATTATTGTTGGTCATGAGACCCATGTTTGCAATATCTCGCTCCTCGAAGCCTAATGAATAAATACCTTGAGTCGTAGAGCCTTGTTGTGATGCCATGTTGTATTTGCACATATCAAGCATATTGTGTGTATGATTGGAATGCTTGGTATGTGTGGGATCCGACAATCTAGTTGTTTATCCTTGGCAGCCTCTCTTATGGGGAAATGTAGTCTAGTGGTTCCTTGAGCCATAGTAGTCCGCTACAGCCCGGTTCACCGGAGTCCTGCTAGCCCAGCACTACTGCTCAGGACACTTGACTGGCCGGCATGTGTTTCACTTCGTTCCTGTGTCTGTCCCTTCAGGGAAATGTCACGCGGTGACATCCAGAGTCCTGCCTAGCCTGCTACAGCCCGGTTTACCGGAGTCCTGTTAGCCCAGTGCTACAGCCCGGATTCACACGCTGCTGACCGACGTGCTCGAAGTTGATTCATGTATGCCTGTCTCCATGGGTTAGTGCTGCTTTGGGTTCACGACTAGCCATGTCGGCTCGGGTTCTCTGTCATATGGATGCTAGAGACACTATCATATACGTGAGCCAAAAGGCGCAAACGGTCCCGGGCCATGGTAAGGCGACACCCATGGGAATACCGTGCATGAGGCCGCAAAGTGATATGAGGTGTTACCAACTAGATCGATGTGACCTGGAATCGAGGTCCTGACACAGGGAATCAGGACTAGCCCGCTGCCCCAATCAGCGACGGCCAGGTTTCCCGCCTCCACCTCCTGCCACCTGCATGAGGGACACATGGCGAGCGAGCAGCATTAAAGGGGCGTGCGAAGCGGCCGCTCCCCACCCCGTGGTCGTGGGGCGCGGGCGCCTTGAAGACCACGACCCGAGTCCGTCCAAGTAAATGGGTTGTGCCTCTACGCCTCCCTCCTTTTATGGGGAAGGCGCGAGCCGCCTCCTCTCCCATTAACCATGATGTGACGCATGCGTGTGGAAACCGCCCCACGCATGACCCCCACGTCATGCACGACCCTCCATATCACGCATTCAACGCGGGTCGTGGGGAAGCACGGTGGACGAGAAGTTATTGCAGTAAAATCCGCCCCACTTGCCCGCACATCGTTCTGGGCCTAGCCCAACAACGCGTCGTGCTTATGCATGGCCCAGGCCCGGGGTCTCCTGTCGGTGTACAAAAGTAGGGGCTCTCCTTTTGACCCCTTTACTTGTGCGCGGGTGCTCAGAGCCACGCGCCGCGGCCACACTTAGCAGGGCAGAGGGAGGAAGCCGGAGAGAAGCTGAAGCACCAAGGCAAACAAGACAACGCCAAGGCCGAGAGCACAAGGAGTAGAGGGACAAAGCAGGTTCCCCCGGCAAGACCCTTGCCGGGGCAGCCTCAGCGTCCCCGACAAGACCCTTGCCGGGGCAGCTCGGCCAACACCAGCGGATCGCGCCACCCTTGAGCCCACGGTCTCCAACACCATCAACCACGTTGGGCCAGGGCTCGGGAGGCACCTCCATGGTGGCATCCAGATCTTTATGAAGACAGAGAATACCCAAGATCAGATGAGGACCAGAAGACGGCAACCCTCGGCGAGATCCTAGCTGAGGAAGTCCACAAGGCCCTCGGCAAGACCCTTGCCGGGGATGATAGCAAGGCCCTCGGCAAGACCCTTGCCGGGGATGATGGCAACGCCACGGCAGAGACCCTTGTCGGGCCCCCGGCAAGACCCTTGCCGAGGGCATCAGCAAGGCCACTGCCAGACCCGTACCAGCCAAGACTACCACCGCCGTTCGCATGCAGCTGCCAGCCCAACCAGCTGGGTAGGCACCTTCATGGAAACATGTGACTTCTGGGCCAAATCAGCAGGCACCTGCATGGTGGCGTGCGGACCTTCATGAAGGCCTACCACCGCGCCACCTCAGCTGCCTGCCTGTCTACATGGCACTGGGCGCGTGTCGAAGCGAGGAGGAGCGGCGACGGACGGGACGGGCCTCGTTCCCGCCCCCGATAAAGCTAAGGGACACCTAAGTGATGCATTAAATGCATCTTGTCTTGTAATACGGGCGATAAGCCCGCATTAGTGTAGGCCTTTACATCTCCTGTGTGCCACTAGGGCATCCCGTTCCGACTATAAAAGGAGGCCTATGGCGTACTAGAGGGGGATTCGGCTTTTTTGAACGGCACAGCCACCGTAGCTAGTTTGAGAGCCCAAGAACACTCAATACATCCACCAAAGCAGGACTAGGGTTTTATGCATCCTCGCGGCCCGAACCGGGGTAAACGATCCTCGTGCTGACTGCTAATCCTGCTCTTCTCACGACCCCGTGCCCCGTCAACCGTAGTAGGGATTCTTGTGATCCCATAGGTGTCATTTCCCACCGACATAATGGGGAAGACCATAGCTCTCACTTTGCATACGTGTGTTCTATCAAAAAAGTTTGCGATCAAGAGCTGCACAAATCCTGCTCGACACATTTTCCCTTAGCTCCCTGGGGAAGCTGTCGGTTTGCATACGGGTGTTCTAACTAAAACGTTTGCGATGAGTGTTTTATATTTAAAAACCATTAACATTGTTTTCAAAAGAAAATCGTTTGATAAGTCTGTACATTAAGAGAGAAAAACTCAAGTTCGTTCAAACCATATCTTTCATTCAGTCACTATGTGAATTTATATTCATATGATCGAGAATTTGAGATACAGTACTTAACCCCAAAAAACTATTTCCGGTGGCGGCAGAGGCAGCGTGCCGCGTCGTCGTTGTCGTTGCATCCTCTGGGACGCCGTTGTTGAAGTCTTTAAGGTAGCACAAAATGTTCTTCACTTGTAAATCAAACATCATGTCGTCGCACGAACGACGGGCATGGCATGGTAGGATGGCAACTGGCGCCGCTGAGTGGTAGCGGTCAACGACAGCGTTCCATAATGCTGAGTGGGGCGCGCGGACGGGCACGAGAGCGACAGGTGCAGACAAACACACGGGGACCGGCGCCGCGGTGGGCGCGGCGGGTGCAACCAAACGCCTGACGCAACCGCATGCACACGAACGTGCGTGATCATGTTTCGGCCCCAAAGATTGGCTACAGAACTTATAAATTGACGGATGGAGTACTAGTTACAGTGATCCATATAATTAAGCAAAGGGATCACACTTTCTGTATTGACAGGAACGAGAATGCAATAGCACAATAATAATTAAGGCCACAATGATGCGATTGCAGTGGTGGTTACATGAGGCAAGAAGAAAGATGCATCCATCAACGTACGACGACCTCCTCCTCAACTCAATGCGCCGGGCCACCGATCGGCGGCTAAGGAGCGGCGGCTTTTGTGACGAGGTCAAGCTGCTTCTCAGCAAAGGCATCCAAGGCTTCCAGCCGGCTGAAGAAGGCCAACGTCGTAGCGTCCTCACTGGTCTTGTAGATACCTATGTACACGATAAGCTCGTACATGTGGATGTGTAGGTCGATGAATTCTTGCAGGGCGAGGCGCCTCGCGGCGAGCACAACCTCCAGGTGGACATTCTTCGTGGTGTCAGCAGGCAGTCGCAGGGCCACTAGTGCTTGAAAGAGGTTCCGACCATGAAGGCCGATTAGGGTAGCAGCCAATGAGGAGCCCAGGTGCGCGGGCTGGAGGAGTACGACGATGTCGTCCGCGAGCTTCTTTACGATGGTGAACTTGTTGGTGGCGGCAACGATCATCTGGTCATACTAAGAGCCATAGCTGGTATCGATGGTGGCCATCCACCAACCGGTCGCCAACACTGTCTGGAGATGATCTTCGGTGCAATGCCGCAAGCCGGGGTCGTGGACCATCTGGCACAACCGCTGGCCGCTTGTGCGCATCGCCGCCATGGGTCTGGAGTGAGCACTTTTGCGCTTATTACTGTAGGTGCTTAGGCAAATGCTTAGGTGCGTACGATGTGGTAGATGCATTGGAATGGAGGGGCGCCTTTATATGAGTGCAAAATGCGTTGCATTCACATTGTGCTGCCTCTTTTCCCGATCCTCCTCCCATTACTTCCCTCATGCATTCACACGATGCTAATTGAAGGAGGATGCATCAATGGCCGCTCAACATTTCGGGAACCGCTACCCTCTCCCTTGTCTGCATTAAAGCCGTATCGGGAACTGCACCACCCGCTGTCAAATCAAATAGTACTGCACCGCCCGCTGCACGCCCAGCTGAGCACGCCTCCTCGCCTCCATCTATGCTTAATTATTGAATCTTAGTTGCAAAAATTAGATACTACTAGTGATTTTTAGCTTCATATTTTGGCAAATCACAGTGTTACAAGGTTGGCAAATGGCAATGTTACTAGATCAACAAATGTTAATCTTTCAAGTTTGACAAATGGCAACATACCCAATATGACAGATGTAAATCATACCAAATTGTTTGTAAGTTGTTGCACACGGGTCATCCAAAAGAATCGTTTGCGTTCAAGAGATTCACAAATCCTGCTGTATCTAAAACGTTTGCATATAGGTGTACTATCTAAAACGTTTGGGATCAAGAGCCATCAAAACCTATAGCCATTAAAACCAAGACATGTGGCGTCACGTGGATTGTTAACAGAACGCACACGGTTTGAATTATACAAAATGTTTGAGATATTAAAGTGGCAGCTATTTTTTCAAAATGCCTTTGTTGGCTGTTATTCGAGTGCGCCTTCTGTCAAAATGGACACAAAAAATACCATAGCATGTCGAGTGCCATTCCATGATTGCATGCCAAGTTTCATGAATTTCAGACGAGTGTTGGATTTACTAGAATTTAAAAACAAAGTATCTCAACGTTTTGTCGGCAATCAACGGTGCCCTGGTGTTTGAAATTCAATCCCATTTCTTACATTAGACCTAAGCATGCATCCAAGGACAAAGATTTGATTTTTCAACCAACTTATATGCACTAGAGCATGTGCATGTAGTTCAAATTTGAATTATGCACATAAATGCATTGAAAACTCAGTTAATGCATATAAATGTCCAAACGAACCCCAAAAAATCACAAAAATTGACACAACACTCCTGTTGTTCTATGTTGACACGAGAAACTTTTTGAAAGCAATAAGAGGCAATGGATATCGTTTCGTACCCAAAGGTGGGATGTTCCCTACCAAAACCATCATGCTTGTTATGAGAAACTCTGGTTTATGAGATGCATATACCCAAACCTGCCCCAAATGGGACAAATTTTTTACTACGGCATGTTGATGCCGCTCCATGATAGCATGCCGAGTTTCATGAATTTCAAACGAGTTTTGGATTTACTAGAATTTAAAAACCAACTATCTCAATGTTTGCGGCCGAGTGACGGTGGGAGGGTGTTTGACATTCATTCCCATTTCATGCAAGGGACCTAAGCATGCACCTACCCAAGGACAATGATTTGATTTTTCAACCAATTTATATGCACTAGGGCATGTGCATGTAGTTCAAATTTGAATTATGCACATAAATGCATTGAAAACTCAGTTAATGCATATAAATGTCCAAACGAACCCCAAAAAATCACAAAAATTGACACAACACTCCTATTGTTCTATGTTGACACGAGAAAATTTTTGAAAGCAATAAGAGGCAATGGATATCGTTTCGTCCCCAAAGGTGGGACGTTCCCTACCGAAACCATCATGCTTGTTGTGAGAAGCTCTGTTTTGTGAGAAGCATATACCCAAACTTTCCCCAAATGGGACAAAAAATTTACCATGGCATGTTGATGCCGCTCCATGATAGCATGCCAAGTTTCATGAATTTCAAACGAGTTTTGGATTTACTAGAATTTAAAAACCAGGTATCTCAATGTTTGCGGCCGAGTGATGGTGGTAGGGTGTTTGATATTCATTCCCACTTCTTACATTGGACCTAAGCATGCACGCAAGGACAAAGATGTGATTTTCAACCAATTTATATGCACTGGAGCATGTGCATGTAGTTCAAATTTGAATTATGCACATAAATGCATTGAAAACTCAGTTAATGCATATAAATGTCCAAACGAACCCCAAAAAATCACAAAAATTGACACAATACTCCTGTTGTTCTATGTTGACATGAGAAAATTTTTGAAAGCAATAAGAGGCAATGGATATCGTTTCGTCCCCAAAGGTGGGACGTTCCCTACCGAAACCATCATGCTTGTTGTGAGAAGCTCTGTTTTGTGAGAAGCATATACCCAAACTTTCCCCAAATGGGACAAAAAATTTACCATGGCATGTTGATGCCGCTCCATGATAGCATGCCAAGTTTCATGAATTTGAAACGAGTTTTGGATTTACTAGAATTTAAAAACCAGGTATCTCAATGTTTGCGGCCGAGTGATGGAGGTAGGGTGTTTGATATTCATTCCCACTTCTTACATTGGACCTAAGCATGCACGCAAGGACAAAGATGTGATTTTCAACCAATTTATATGCACTGGAGCATGTGCATGTAGTTCAAATTTGAATTATGCACATAAATGCATTGAAAACTCAGTTAATGATTAAAAATGTCCAAACGAACCCCAAAAAATCACAAAAATTAACAAAACACTCATGTTGTTCTATGTTGACACAACAGAATTTTTGAAAGCAATAAGAGGCAATGGATATCGTTTCTTCCCCAAAGGTGGGACGTTCCCCACCGAAACCATCATGCTTGTTGTGAGAAGCCCTAGTTTGTGAGAAGCATATACCCAAACCTGCCCCAAATGGGACAACATTTTACCACAGCATGTTGATGCTGCTCCATGATAGCATGCCAAGTTTCATATATTTCAAATGACTTTTGGATTTACTAGAATTTCAAAACTAGGTATCTCAATGTTTGCGGCTGAGTGATGGTGGCAGGGTGTTTGGCATTCATTCCCATTTCTTGCATGGGACCTAGGCATGCATCTAAGGACAAAGATTTGATTTTTCAACCAATTTATATGCACTGGAGCATGTGCATGTAGTTCAAATTTAAATTATGCACATAAATGCATTGCAAACTCAGTTAATGCATAAAAATGTCCAAACGAACCCTGAATAATTCCAATTCTTTTACGACACACATATAGTTGCATGTTCACTTCAGATAAAAGGTATATCAATTCAAACACCGTCCATTGCTGCTGTGACCCCATTATGTAATTCAAATGAAGACGAAAAATCAAGTAGATCCCACACAGTTTATTATAACCAACCGTGTGAGATGCATCACAAAATATCTTGGATCACTGTCGGAGTATAGTACGTATACGGCTTCCGCGAGAAGGTGCGACGGCCACAGTCCACAACCTGCTTTGAATAAGGGACCATGTATGATGACACTTTGCGCGAAGTTTTTTCGCTGAAGCGATTCCAAATTTTCGGCTTCCGCGGAAATATCTACCTCCCCTTACCAAAAGCCACATTTCCCCTGTATCCTCCTTCCTTTCCAAGTTGAAACCTTCACTCCTTATTTGCAGCGCCGCCTACTCGCCGGCGACCCTCCTTCACGTTGCTCGGCCTCGCCTCTCCAGGCAGGTAATCCACACCCGACCCCCATCCTCCTCCTCCTTCCACATACCACATGCCCCGACCGCCGACGCGAGCGCGACACCTTCCACCCAAATCACCGACCCCTCCACCAAATAAGCGCCGCCCTAAGCCATGCTGCATGAAGTATAGCTAGGATCTCAAGGAGCATTTGGCAGCGGAGAAGCAAATCACGGCCGCACGTGCGGATGAGGTGGCGATGGATGCCATTCGTGCCGACCCCCAGATCTTGGAGGAGCACCTCGCTGTCGAGGCCACCGTCGATGCTTTGCGCGCCGACGTGGTGACGTGGTTGGCTACTTTAAATGACAGTTAGTGGCGTTTTCTCGAGGCCTCCGTCAGTGCCTTCGATGAAGACTACGAGGTGTTTTCTCAGTGTGCACATGCTTACCTCATCTCGAGATCCAGCAAGTTGGTGCTCGGAGTGGCTCAGGCAACTCAACACTATGACGAGGGCACCCACGATGCAGAGGCCTCGCCCTCTTCCATGTCGAAGGAGCCAATCGTCATCGATATCTCCGATAATGAGGAGTAGCTTGTCTTATTACCTCACTATAAGGACACATGTTTAGTTTGCTAGCTACGGCCTTTCCTTAACAAATTCTAGTGAATTGTGCTATCTACTTTTACCATGCAATCTTCTACTCTAGTGTATATGTTCTATATGTCGTGCAATGTGGTGTTCAATTAACTGTTTGGTTCAATTCTGCAAATGTGATGTTCGATTCTTCAAGGTGCAATTTTCCAAGTTGTCAAGCATGCTTGGTTTGGTTAACTCTTCGATCTTCTATTAGGAGTATGTTATATTGTGCAATGTGGTGCTCAGTTAACGTTTAGTTCATTTCTTGTGGTGTTTAGTTAACTGGTTGGTTCCATTCTGCAATGCGATGTTCAATTATTGTGGGTGCATTCTGTTATTGTATACCATGTGAGAAATAAATCGAATTTAGTTGTACTAAATACATGAGAAACAAATAGAATTGCTATATGTATCCTAGTTGTTAAGCATGCTTGGTTTGGTTAACTGTCTAATCTTCTATTAGGAGTATGTTATATTCTGCAATGTGGTGCTAAGTTAACAGTTCGTTCATTTGGTGTGGTGTTTAGTTAACTGCTTGGTTCAATTCTGCAATGCGATGTTCAATTGTTGTGGCTACGTTCTATTATTGTATACCATGTGAGGAATAAATCTAATTTGGCTGCACTTAATACATGAGAAACATATACAAGTGCTATATTTCCTAGTTTTTAATCATGCTTGGTTTGGATAAATGGGTTTTCCATGTGGCTTGAATTAATCTGATGAATCTGCAATGTGCTTATTTATCATCAACATATTTTACTAATAGCATGCGGACCCTTACTTAACCTGATGACTAACTACCTTATATGTGTTGGAAGGAAACAATGGGAAACACTAAGGTTTACAAGATGGTACTAACTATTATACCTTGCCTTTTTTTGTTCCTTTGCCCCATTTCCAATATAGAGAAGATATTTATGCACATCCTTGTTTTTAGGGTTCACTAATGATTACCTCTCAAACCACCTCTGTGGTCAGGAGGCGAGGAAAGTTTTCATACAAAACCCAAGGTTCAATATTGAAGTGTTCCTGAAGAGGTCGAAGTACGGATGGTCAATCATCCACAGGCACCGGCCTAAAGTTGCAAAGACCTTCAACATGAATGAAGGCTCAATATTCGCCTTCCACTTCAGCAGTTTTCTAGATGAGATGCATCTGTCTATGTACCGTCTATGATGCTAATTTCGAAAGGTTCTAGATGTTGCATGTGAAACTTGGTGCTGGTGCAGTTATGTAATGGGGTAGCTGAGTGCTGAAGCTATGTCATGTTGTACTCAGATGTATTTCAATTATGAAATACTACTTCCTTAATATGGAAATGAAATATATTATGTGCTTAATATTAATCTCAATTAGATTAATAAATGGATTATTAATAATAGGGAAATTAGCCTACTAACTGGCCAATTATCCTACTAATAGGGTTTTCATATTGCAAACGGTTATTGAGAAAACAACATGGGCGATGACCTCAGGCAACGCACACAGTTTTTAGGAATAAACCGTGTTGGATAAATGAACAATCACACACAATGTCCTCTTGAAACTGTTTGCATTAGTCCACCTTGCGCAAACGTTACCTCATAAAAATTGTGTGTGATGGACAACCTTTGCCTGAGGAAACAACGTCGTCGTCGATGATGAGGCTCAATATCCGCCTTCTGCTTCAGCAGTTTTCCAGATGAGATACATCTGTCTATGTACCGTCTATGATGCTAATTTCGAAAGGTTATAGATGTTGCATGTGAAACTTGGTCCTGGTGTAGTTGTGTAATGGGGTAGCTGAGTGCTGAAGCTATATGATGTTGTACTCTGATGTATTTTAATTATGAAAATGAAATATATTGTGTGCTTAATATGAAATGTCAATTAGATTAATAACTGGATTATGAATAATCAGATAATTAGCCTGCTAATTGGATTTTGGTATTGCAAACGGTTGTTGAAAAAATACCGTGGGCGATGACCTCAGGCAACACACATAGTTTCTAGGAATAAACCGTGTTGGATCAATAAACAAACACACATGACTTTCTCTGGAAAACTGTTTGCGTTAGGCCACCTTGTGCAAATGTTTACCACATAAAAAGTGTGTGTGATGGACAGCCTTTGCCACACAGTTTCTTCTACAGACCATGTGTGATGCATTCAATAACGCAAACGATTTAACAAGAAAAATTGTGTGTGATGTACCTGTGAACAGAAACGTTTTCCTGGGAGCGATTGTGTGGGATGTACATACAAACATAGACGCATGGGATGTACTTGTGACCGGAAACAATTTTGCCTGTATAATTGTATTTTTTAGCTCTACTGTATGTATTTTCGTATTTGAGTGCTCGCCGGTCGCACACGAACTCATTTTGGCGAGCGTGTGTGCTAGGAGGGCATATCCCCGACGGTTTATGGGTCGTGTGGGAAGGACCCCCTATCGTCATCACTCACTAGGCGATGGTTCCAAATGTCGTCGCGGAAAGGGGTCAAAAACCGTTTGTATATCACCGACGCATACCAATGTTGTTCAAGCTTCCAAACCTAATCTGGTGACCAGGGGCGTAACTGTCGACCTGCTCAAGGTGACTGATCGAGTTGGCACGTAGCATGAAGCCGCCAAATAGAAAGAGTTGACCAAGGAGAAAGGTCTCCCCGGAAACAGCGTCGTCATCGATGACGAGGTGAGCCATCGATTCTTCTGTCGACAACATAGCGGAACTCTCAATGAAAGCACCAATGTCGGTGTCAAAACCGGCATATCTCGGGTAGGGGGTCCCAAGCTGTGTGTCTGAGGATCAATGGTAACAAGGGACAATAGGGACACGATGTTTACCCAGGTTCGGGCCCTCTTAAAGGAGGTAAAACCCTACGTCCTGCTTGATTATATTTGGTGTGTGTATAAGGGTTACAAGAGTTGATCTTCCTCAAGATCGTCATGGCTAAACCCTAGTTGTCTAGCCTAAGATTCTTCTCCTAGCCTCTACAGACTAAACCCACCGGTTTATATACACACTGGAGGGGCCTAGGGTTGTATAGAGTCGGCTTGTAGAGGAAGGAAACATTACACCCGGACACCAAACTTGCCATTCTACGCACATAGGAGTCCTACCCGGACACGGGAGACAGCCTTCTGCTTTATCTTCATGGCCCATCAGTCCGACCCATATAGGGTTCCTCGGGTGTCTGGTCTATTCGATATGGGACGGACTGATGGGCTGTGAAGATAAAGCAGAAGGCTATCTCCCGTGTCCGAGTAGGAATCCTATGTGCGTAGAACGGCAAGTATGGTGTCGGGGTGTAAAAATTCCTTCCTCTGCAATCCGACTTTATACACCCCTAGGCCCCTCCCGTGTGTATATAGACAGGAGGGTTTAGTCCGTAGAGGCTAGGAGAAGAATCTTAGGCTAGACAGCTAGGGTTTAGCCATTACGATCTCAAGGTAGATCAACTCTTGTAACCCTTATACACACACCGAATATAATCAAGCAGAGCATAGGGTTTTACCTCCTTTAAGAGGGCCCGAACCTGGGTAAACATCGTGTCCCTATTGTCCCTTGTTACCATCGATCCTCAGACACACAGCTTGGGACCCGCTACCCGAGATCTACCGGTTTTGACACCGGCATTGGTGCTTTCATTGAGAGTTCCGCTATGTTGTCGACAGAAGAATCGATGGCTCACCTTGTCATCGATGATGACGCTGTTTCTGGGCAGACCTTTTTCCCTGGTCAACACTTTGTGTCTGGCGGATTCATGCTACGTGCCAACGTGACCGGTCACCTTAAGCAGGTCGACAGCTACGCCCCTAGTCACCAGATCAGGTTTGGAAGCTTGAACGACATCGCCGACATCCAAGGAGACCTAATCTTCGAGGGGTTCACGGCCTGGGCTGCTGCTCCCCACCCACATGAGGGAGGCCCTTCGGATCCACTATCAGATCCCATCCAAGGGTCGACGCTCATGTCCGCCTCGACCTTAGATCCATGGCGGACCACTTCGTCCGAAGATGGGAGGGTGAACCCCGCCGGACTCGCTCCCATCACCGAACTTCTAGCCGGAGACCCATATGCGACCACGCCGTCGGCGGACCCGAAGTCAAACGGGACTCTTCCTGTCATCAGGAAGCCAAACTCGCCTCTGGATACCAACTCCGAACTCTCGAGGTCTACTTCCATCCGGCTCGGTCAAGTGCATATCAACGAGCCTAGTTCCGCAGATCCTCACACGCCTGTCCAGCTTTTGCTCCTAAACGAAGCACTAGACTTAATACAATCTCTCGCCATCACGGAAGTGTTACCTCCGAACTACGCCCAGCTTCAACTAGGGGCTGAGAGTAGGGAATTGTACATCCCACCCACCACCCACTTAATCGCCACTGTCGAGGATCTAACTGACATGCTAGACTATGCCTCTGAAGATATCGATGGCATGGATGACGATGTCGAAACCGAACCAGGTCAAAACCTGCCCATCACTGGGCGTTGGACAACCACTTCTACTTACGGCGTATACATGGTGGATACACCTAAGAAGAAGGAAGAAACGGCACTCAAGATCGAGAAGAGGATAAGCCTGTAGATGAACCACCAAAACACCGGCGTAAGTGGCGCCGCTCACAATCGCGTCGGGGAAGGGAAAGCATTACCAACACTGGAGATAATGACACTCTGGACAATGCCAAAGATCCCAAGCACCCATTGAGCCTGCGATCGAGCGGGGTGAAATGGAAGATGGTCAATACAGCCCTGAAGAACTTGCCCATCATGAGGACTCGGAAGATAGTAACTACTTACCTGTGTCCGAAGAGGATGTTAGCCACGGTAACGATGATTTCATTGTCCCAAAGGAACCCTTCGAACAAGAACGCTTCAAGCGATGGCTCATCGCCACCGCACGGAGCCTGAAAAAGAAACAGCAGCAGATTCAAGCCGAACAGGATACGCTCAACGACAGATGGACCAAGGTCCTAGCCGCCGAAGAAGGACATGGCTTTGAGCGCCAAACAAAAAGTTATCCCAAACGCATGCTACTGCCACAATTCGACGACGAGGCCTTTGAGCCAATAGCGTCAAAGTACAATCATGCTAATCAACAGGACCGACCACCACATGGACGGGACAAAACGACTAATTATGCCGAACACCAGTCCGTGCCCCTTGCCATTGAGGCAGGGAGACATCGGCTCCGGGCTACATGTACGACCTACGCCAAGACCTTACGAATATAGCCGGCCAGACCAGGTCAATCTATGGATCGAGAGGACGTGCCCCCACATGAGATGACAGCCATCAAGCCTGGCATGACAAACATAACCAACTCCAGGGTCAGCACCGAACACAGATGTCGTCTGAACTCCGTCGCGATGTCTCCCGGTACAGAGGTGCCGCACACCCCATGTGCTTTACCGATGAGGTAATGCAGCACCAATTTCCAGAAGGGTTCAAACCCGTGAACGTCGAGCAATACGATGGAATGACAGATCCCACTGTAAGGATTGAATATTTTCTTCTCCACATTCACATGGCTCGCGGAGATGATCTCTACGCCATTAAATACCTCCCTCTAAAACTGAAAGGACCAACACGAAACTAATTGAACAGCCTCCCAGAGAACTCCATTGGAAGCTGGGAAGACCTAGCTCGAAGATGCTTTTCGGGCCAACTTTCAGTGCACCTATGTGCGGCCACCGGACGCTGATGACCTGAGTCACATAATCCAGCATCCCGGAGAGTCAGCTCGCAATCTTTGGAATCAGTTCTTAATAAAAAAGAACCAAATCATGGAGTGTCTGAACGTCGAAGCCTTAGCAGCATTTAAGCATAGCGTCTGTGATGAATGGCTCGCCTGACACCTCGCTCAGGAAAAGCCGAAGACTATGGCAGCCCTTACTGCACTTATGACCTGCTTCTATGCAGGCAAAGATAGCTGGTTGGCTCACAGAAGCAACAGTACCAGCGACCCCGGTACTTCTGAGGCCAGGGATAGCAATGGCAGGCCAGGACACAGCAAAAACAAGCGTCGAAACAATAACGAAGAAACAGAGGATACGATAGTAAACGCCAGATTCAGGGGCTCCAAACCCAGTCAGCCGAAGAAGCCGTTCAAAGGTAATAGGGACGGTACATCCAACTTGGGACAGAATACTAGAGAGACCTTGCCAGATTCATGGCACCCCTGACAAGCCTGCTAATCACACTAACATAAACTGGTGGGTTTTCAAGAAGGCCAGTAAATTAAATACCTAACATAAGGGGAAAGGCCCTCCAAGCGAGGATGATAATGAGCCTCGCCGCCAAACACTGGGGGACAGAAAGAATTTGCCCCGAAGTGAAAATGGTGAATATGATCTATGTCACCCACATCCCTAAGAGGGAGTTCAAACGCACATTGAGGGACGTCTACGCCGTAGAGCCCGTCGCCCCAAAATTCATCCCATGGTCGGCTTATCCGATCACCTTTGATCGCAGGGACCACCCAACTAGTATCTGTCATGGAGGTTCGGCGACCCTAGTACTCGATCCTATCATCGACGGGTACCATCTCACTAGAGTCCTTATGGACGGCGGCAGCAGCCTCAACTTGATTTACAAGGATACTGTCTGTAAGATGGGTATCGACCCGTCAAGGATTAAGCCTGGCAACACTACCTTTACCGGAGTGATACCCGGCGTGGAGGCCCGCTGCACGGTCTCATTAACACTGGAAGTAGTATTCGGCTCTCCAGACAATTTCTGAATTGAAGAGTTGATATTCGACATCATCCCTTTTCGCAGTGGTTATCACGCACTGCTCGGGCGAACAACTTACGCAAGCTTCAATGCAGTCCCGCACTATGCTTGTCTGAAGCTAAAAATGCCTGGACCTCATGGCGTCATCACAGTAAATGGGAATACGGAGCACTCCTTCTGTACTGAGGAGGATACCACGACCCTAGTAGCCTAAGTACAGAGCGGCCTCATCGAACCGAACAACTCAACGGTCGTCCAGACCCATGACACTGCTAAACGTGTTTGAGCCGCGTTACAATGCGGTAGCTCGGCGGAACCTGAGCTCGAGTAGCAGTTTAGCCTCCGTCGATTGCCCCATAAGGTTGCGGTGTATGTACCTCAGGTACACAATTACGCCCTTAAAATACCTTGGGCCGCGCCGGAGGCACACTATTGAAAAGGCCCATAGTACGGCTTGACCCTATTCGGACCTCAAATATTCTTCCACTGTAGGTTTGCTAAAGAACCTACCTGATCTACGGTCGTGCGGGGACTAAGGGAGTCCTGGACTAGGGGGTCCTCGGGTATCCGGGCTGTGTGATATGGGTCGGACTGATGGACCATGAAGATACAAGGTAGAAGACCTTGCCCCATGTTCAGATAGGACTCTCCTATGCGTGGATGGCAAGATGGGCGTCCAGATATGTAATTTCCTTCTTCTGCAAGCCAACTCTGTACAACCCTAGGCCCCTCCAGAGTTATATAAACCATTGGGTTTAGTCCGTAGAGGCTATTAGAATTCACATAGGCTAGACATCTAGGGTTTAGCCATTATGATCTCGAGGTAGATCGACTCTTGTAACCCCTATACTCATCAAATGAAATCAAGCAGGACGTGTGGTTTTACCTCCATTAAGAGGGCCTAAATCTGGGTAAACATCGTGTTCCCCATGTCCCTTGTTACCTTCGATCCTTAGACGCATAGTTCGGGACCCCCTACCCGAGATCGGCCGGTTTTGACACCGACATTGGTGCTTTCATTGAGAGTTCCACTATGTCGTCGGCAGAAGGTTCGATGGCTTGTTCGATCATTAACAACGATGTTGTTTCTGGGGAAACATTTCTTCCTCATCAAATTTTTGTGTTTGGCGGCTTTGCTCTATGGGCCAATTCAATTGGTCACCTCGAACGGATTGATGGTACACCCCTGGTCATCCAGCGAGCACGGACAGGTAGAGTCTACCAGGCCCAGCTCTGTAGGCCCCTAGTTCCCCGGCTGACCTTCGCTCCTAAACGAGGCCTTGGACTTAATGCGATCTCTCCCCATTACGGAAGTATCACCTCTAAACCACGCACAACCCGGACTAGGGGCTGAGAGCGGGGAATTTTACGCCTTCGAGGACTTGACCGACATGCTAGATTACGCCTCCAAACACATTGACAGTATGGACGATGATGCTAGAGACGAACCGGGCCAACATCCGCCTATCACCGGGCGTTGGACGGCCACCTCCACATACGATGTGTACATGGTGGATACACCTAAAAAGAACAACAACGACGATGACAGGAAGGATCCGATTGAGGGCAAGCCCGTCGAGGCACCATCAAAACATCGACATCAGCAGTGCCGCTCTAAATCGCGTCACGAAAGGGAAATCAATGCCGACACCGGAGACAACAACACTCCGGATGATGCCGAAGATCCCTAAGACCCCGCTGAGCCTGCGTCCGAGCAGGATGAGTGGGAGGAGAGACAAGTTAACCCCGACGAGCCTGTCGGGAATGAGGATTCAGAGGATATTAACTTTCTACCGGTCTCCGAGGAGGATGTCAGCCTCGGCAACAAAGACTTCATCATGCCAGAGGAACCCCTCGAGCAAGAGCGCTTTAAGTGACAGCTAATCGCAACTGGGAGGAGCCTAAAAAAGAACTAGCAACAGCTTCAAGCTGAACAAGATACGCTCAATGAGAGATGGACCCAGGTCCTTGCTGCCAAGGAATACAGCCTGGAGCGTCCAACAAAGAGTTATCCGAAGCATCGGCTCTTGCCACAATTTGACGACGAGGCCCTTGAGCCAGTACCGTCAAGATATAATCACACTGACGAACCAGACAGACCACCACGTGGACGGGACAAAGTGGCTGCTCATGTTGAACACTAGGCCGCACCACCTCGCCATCGAGGCAAAGAGGTAGCGGCTCCAGACTACACCTACGACTTACGTCAGGACCTGGACAATAGAGCTGGTCATACTGGATCAATCTATGGATCAAGGGGGCGTGCTCCAATGCGAGATGACGGCCATCAAGGTTTGCGCGATAGGCATAACCTCACTCGGGCTCAAAACCGAACACTGATGTCATCTGAACTCCGTCGTGACGTTGCCCGATATAGAGGCGCCGCACACCCCTTATGCTTTACCGATGAGGTAATTCAGCACCACTTTCTAGAAGGGTTTAAACTCGTAAACATTGAAGCATATGATGGAATGACAAATCCCGCAGTACGGATTGAAGATTTTCTTCTCCATATTCACATGGCTCTTGGTGACGATCTCCACGCCATTAAATACCTCCCCCTAAATCTAAAGGGACCAGCACGGCACTGGCTAAACAGCCTCCCAGAAAACTCTATTAGCAGCTGGGAAGATTTGGAGGATGCCTTCCGAGACAAGTTCCATGGTACTTATATCCGGCCACCGGACGCCGATGACCTCAGTCACATAGTCCAGCAACCCGAAGAGTCAGCCCCCAAATCTGGACTTGGTTCTTAATTAAAAAGAACCAAATCGTCGACTGTCCAGACACTGAAGCCTTAGCGGCTTTTAAACATAGCATCAACGATGAATGGCTTGCCCGACACCTCGATCAAGCAAAGCCGAAGTCTATCGCAGCTCTTACCGCACTCATGACCTGCTTCTGCGCGGGAGAAGATAGCTGGTTAGCTCATAGAAGCAACAGTACCAGCGATCCTGGCACCTTTGAAGCTAGGGATGGCAACGCACGGCCGCGATGTAACAATCACAAGCGTCGGAACAACAATGAAGAAACCAAAGATACAGCGGTCAACGCCGGATTCAGTGGCTCTAAACTCGGTAACGGGAGAAGCCAGTCAGACGTTGTAAAACGACGGCCAGTGAATTGTAATACGACTCACTATAGGGCGAATTCGAGCTCGGTACCCGGGGATCCTCTAGAGTCGACCTGCAGGCATGCAAGCTTGCAAATCATTCCAACAGAAACTGTTGGGTCTTCAAACAGGCTGGTCAGCTAAATACCGAACATAAGGGGAAAGGGCCGCCCAGCAAGGACAATGATGAGCCCCGCCCACCGAACACAGGGGGGTAGAAAAAATTTCCCCCTAAGGTAAAAATAGTGAATATGATATACGTCACTCATAACCCCAAGAGGGAGCGCAAGCGGGCATTAAGGGACGTCTACGCCGTAGAACCGGTCACACTAAAATTCAACCCTTGGTCGGCTTGTCCGATCACCTTCGATCGCTGGGACCACCCGACCAGTATTCGTCATGGAGGTTCAGTAGCCCTGGTCCTCGATCCAATCATCGATGGATTCCATCTCACTCCAGTCCTTATGGATGGTGACATCAGTCTTAACTTGATTTATCAAGACACTGTTTGTAAAATGGGTATTGACCCGTCAAGAATCAAGCCTAGTAACACCACCTTTAAAGGACTAATACCCGCCGTAGAGGCCTGCTGCATGGGTTCATTAACATTGGAAGTAGTCTTCGGTTCACTAGATAACTTCTGAAGCGAAGACTTGATCTTCGATATTGTCCCCTTTCGTAGTGGTTATCACGCACTGCTCGGATGAACCGCCTCCGCCCGCTTCAATGCAGTCCCGCACTATGCTTACTTAAAGCTCAAGATGCCCGGACCGCATGGCTTTATCACAATCAATGAAAACATGGAGTGCTCCCTCCGTACTAAGGCGCATACCGCGGCCCTTGCGACTGAGGTGCAGAGCGGCCTTATCAAGCCGAACACTTCATCTGCCATCAAGCCCCCGTCCATGTTAAACGAGTCCGGCCTACCCTGCAGAACGACAGCTCGGTGAATCCATAGTTGGACTAGCAGTTCCACCTCCGTCAATCGCCCCATCTAACCGTGGCACATGTACCGCGTGTGCATAACTACGCACTCAAAATTCCTTGGGTAACGACAGAGGCACAATGCGGACAGGGTCTATAGTCGGTTCAACCCTATTTTGACCTCAACCCCTTCCTTTTTCTTTTTTTCTCATATTACAGGTTCGTTAAAGACCTAATCACCTTACGGTCATACAAGGTCCCTTTCCCAGGCCCCTTTTATATAAATGATCGTCGATCTCGCCCCTCAAAGGATCATGCACCAAGGCGACAATGACTCAGACGTGCGGCAGGGTATCAATGGGATCTTTAAGAATACCTTTTCTTTTTAGGCCCTGTATATAGCTTACCCTTGTTTAGAAATTCTCGGCATGTAAAATAGCCCTGATGTTTACGACATTATCTGTAATGACACGTTTCGACGTATCAAACAAATTATAATGGAAACAGTTCCTTTTCTGCCAACCCCTGTTCGGTATTGGTTTATTTCATATTCCATATTTTCTCTTTGCTTCAGATTCCATATATACTTTGGTACGTCTTAAATGTCGGGGTCTCTATTCAGCCACGTATATTTTTAAAAGTCCGAACACTTTTAGAGTATACTTCGGCGTCCCGAATATTGCATTATATGCATCAGGTCCGAATCATGTCTTTGGTCAATAGTTGGGTTTCCAAGCTCCTACGATTACTACCTTAGGTTCCGCTTGTTCGTCTAAGGCAGTAAAGGGAGAAGTACTGCGATTGTGTTTCCGGTTCGTCCGGTCAAATTCCTCAGTAGAGAAAGCCGAAAACAGACTGTCATGATATGGTGAGAGCTGGTCGGCGATTCGGCGACTTGCTATCTTTTGTGATTTACTCTATATTATATGAAGGACTAGCCTTCACATGGTCATGTGCCAAAGGCATCCTAGTTCGGGTGGCCGCATACGCACCAGGGGCTAGTATTTAGCCCCACCGTCAAACTCCTATGGTTAAGTGAAAGTGATAAAGCCACATAGTCCGATTGCTTGGTTTGCTACGCAGACACCTCCTTTATGGACCAAGATGTTGGTTCAAGTGTGATCGCATGCTATCCCGAATACCCCCATAGTATCTACGTGGGGGCTGAAGCCGACGACTGGCAAACTTTCAGAATAAAAAATGGCCGCACAGGGGGAAACTAATTTCAGATGAAGGTATAACTATATTACAGGCATTGGTTCATAACACAAAGTCTGGATAAACATAATACATTCACTCAAACATGATATCCTTTGAGCATTGGCCCTCTACTATTCGGGCACCTGCCAGGACGTCGTCAAAGTACTGCTCCGGCTTGCGGTGGTCCTTGCCTGCGGGTGGGCCTTCAGTTTCCATGACTATGGCCTTCATCTTCGCCCAGTGCATCTTGACACAGGCAAAGGCCATCCGCGCACCCTCTATGCACGCTGAGTGCTTCATAGCTTCAGCTCAGGGCAGTACATCGACGAGTCGCCTCACCAGGCTGAAGTAGCTGCTAGCAATGGGTTCGGCTAGCCAAAGCCGGACTATGATGTCCTTCATGGCCATATCGGACATCCTATGTAGCTCCGACAGTTGCATCATCTAGTTGTTCAACAGCGCCGGACGCTCCGGCGCTAGGAACTGTGACCAGAATAGCTTCTCTGTCGTGTTCCCCTCTGATGTCGCTTGAAGCTACGTCGGTATTTCTCCAAAGAGGAAGGGATGATGGAGCACAACGGCAGTAGGTATTTCCCTCATATATGAAACCAAGGTTATCGAACCAGTAGGAGAACCAATCAACACAACGTAAACAGCCCCTGCGCACTGATAACAAATCCGCACAACCCGACGTGTTAAAGGGGTTATCAATCCCTTTTGGGTAACGGTGCCAGAAATTGGTGCGTGACGGGGTTATAATAGATTGGATAAATAGATCGCAAATAAAATAAAGTGCAGCAAAGTATTTTTGGGTTTTTGGTTTAGTAGATCTGAAAATAAATGCAAATAAAAATAGATCGCAAAGGCAAATATATGAGAAAGAAGACCCGGGGGTCTAGGTTTCACTAGTGGCTTCTCTCGAGAAAAATAGCAAACGGTGGGTGAACAAAATACTGTTGGGCAATTGATAGAACCTCAAATAATTATGACGATATCAAGGAAAGGATCATTATATAAGCATCACGTCTAAGATTAGTAGACCGACTCCTGCCTGCATCTACTACTATTACTCCACACATCAACCGCTATCCAGCATGCATCTAGTGTATTAAATTCATGGAGAAATGGAGTAATGCAATAAGAACGATGACAAGATGTAGACAAGATCTATCTATGTAGATATAGACCCCATCATTTTATCCTTAGTAGAAGTGATACATATGTGTCCTTTACCTTTCTGTCACTGGGATCAAGCACCGTAAGATCGAACCCACTACAAAGCACCTCTTCCCATTGCAAGATAAATAGATCAAGTTGGCCAAACAAAAACCCAAATATCGGAGAAGAAATAAGAGGCTACAAGAAATCATGCATAAAAGAGATCAAAGAAACTCAAATACTCTCATGGATATAGAAAGATAGATCTGATCATAAACTCAAAGTTCATCGGATCCCAACAAACACACTGCAAAAGAGTTACATCATATGGATCTCCAAGAGACCATTGTATTGAGAATCAAGAGAGAGAGATGAAGCCATCTAGCTACTAACTACGGACCCGAAGGTCTACAAAGAACTACTCACGCATCATCGGAGAGGCACCAATGTAGGTGGTGAACCCCATCTGAGATGGTGTCTAGATTGGATCTGGCGGTTCTGGACTCTGCGGCGGCTGGATGAATATGTCGTCGACTCCCCTAGTGTTCTAGAAATATTGGGGTATTTATAGAGCAAAGAGGCGGTATGGGGGGCACTCGAGGTGGGAACAACCCACCAGGCACAGCCAGGGCCCGTTGTGTTCCTTTTGGCCCATAAAAATTCTCCGTACAGTTTCGTGGCATTTGTACTCTGTTTGATATTATTTTTCTGCAATGTAAAACATATGGAAAAAATAGGAACTGGCACTTGGCACTATGTCAATAGGTTAGTACCAAAAAATGATATAAAATGACTACAAAATGATTATAAAACATCCAAGATTGATAATATAACAACATGGAACAATCAAAAATTATAGATACGTTGGAGACGTATCAGCATCCCTGTCGGTGTCAAAACTGGCAGATCTCGAGTAGGGGGTCCCGAACTGTGCATCTAAGGATTGATGGTAACATGAGATAGGGGACATGATGTTTACCCAGGTTCGGGCCTCTTGAAGGAGGTAATACCCTACGTCCTGCTTGACTGACTTTGATGAGTATAGGGGTTACAAGAGTTGATCTACCACGAGATCGTAATGGCTAAACCCTAAGAGCCTATATGATTATGATTGTGTCTAGTCTCTATGGACTAAACCCTCCGGTTTATATAGACACCGGAGGGGACTAGGGTTGTATAAAGTCGGTTTACAGAGAAAGGAATACTAATATCCGCACACTAAGCTTGCCTTCCACGCCAAGGAGAGTTCCATCCAAACACGGGGGAGAGTCTTCTATCTTGTATATTCACGACCCATAAGTTCGGCCCATGTTACATAGCCCGGACGCCCAAGGACCCCGTAATCCAGGACTCCCTCAGTAGCCCCTGAACCAGTCTTCAATGACGATGTGTCCGGCACGCAAATTGTCTTCGACATTGCAAGGTGGGTACTTCCTTCGAACACTTCAGAGCAGTTGATCGTCACTACTATATCTGGCTCTGTACAACAGTCATACCTTTGAATTATAAGGGCAGAATACAAATTAGTTCTATCTTTTGAAGATTTCGCTAGTGAGACATTACATTTGAACATTCTATTATTTCAAACCGCTTTTCGGCCTCCTATTTCGTATATCGAGACGCAACTTCCGACGACACGTCTTGTCAAAATAGATATCGTGCCCACTTATTATGGGATTCTCATCAATATGGGTATGGGAAACCCAACCGTGCCATTTCGCACAACCCCTTAGAAATAGGCGAGCTTTAAGGCTCGTGGGGGACACATGATATTCACTGCCTTTATAAGGAGATAAGATTCCTCCCTTTTTACCCCATGCCTTCTCCTTCCTCAGTCCATCCTCCCTCAAGCTCTAGCGCGGAAGCTACGATCCACTCCGTTCCCAGAAAGCACTCCAACCATGTCTAGATCTAGAGTGCATGTCAAGTGGATGGCCTCCTCCGTCACGGAGAAAAACATCAAGGAACTCCGGGAAGCAGGGTATCTAGCCAAAGAGATCGCCCACCGGCCCCGGCCAATAAACAAGTCATCCCCACTCCAAAGCCCAGCGAGAGGGTAGTATTCATCCCTCATTTTCTTCGCGGACTGGGGTTTCCCCTTCATCCTTTCGTCCACGGCCTCATGTTTTACTACGGGCTAGATTTCCATGATCTAGCCCCAAATTCTTTCCTCAACATTTCGGCGTTCGTCGTCGTATGCGAGGCATTCCTCCGGGTTTCCCCCCACTTCGGCCTATGTCTCAAGGTCTTCAATGTGAAGCCGAAAGTGGTGGATGGCCAGCACGCGAATTGCGGTGGTGCTATGGTGAGCAAACTACCCAATGTCACTTGGCCCAAGGGCACCTTCGTGGAAACCGTGAATGGATGGCAGCTGGGGCAGTTCTATGTCACAGAGCCCCGTGACTCCACGTGGGCTGCTCCTACGGAGTTCAAGTCCGGGCCCCCCATGCGGCTGACATCCTGGCTCAACAAGGGCCTAGACTGGGCGTCGTCTGACGAGGTAACGATGCTGGAGAAGCGCATCAAGAGCATGGTAGATAAAAATACTAGCCTTGCGAGAGTGATTCAAGTGATGCTCTTCCGCTGGATACTCCCCTGTCAGGCACATCAAGAGCCCATGTGGAAGTTTGACCTGGCCAGTCCCTGGACACTGCAACGGTTCTTCGGATGAAGCACGAAGACATGTGGAAGCTGCTCTTCAAGAACCAGAAGTCATGGCCGGAGACAACCGAAGACCTCGGTTACGACAACACCCACGCTGCGACCCCCGTAAGCTCTTTGATAACATTACTTTGCGAGCCCAAGGAGCACACTAAACTCTCCATTTTATTTTGCAAGGTTGGACAAAGAAAGCAGAACGGATTCATTGTCCGGCTCTGCTGCCCGAAGACGAAGCTATTCCTATGTTGACGAGGATGCTAGTCTCGGCGCCATACCAGGTACCGGAAAAGAAGGCAAAGGAGAAGGGCAAGGAGGCCAAGAGTGTCCTCTTCCGTAAAGGTGCGTCGGACATAGTGTCTAAGGACACCGGAACCCTCTCCTCCCTTGACGAAGAGGAAGAGGAGGAGGAAGAGAGCACCTCCCACCGAAAGGGGAGAAGAGGAAAAGGGCTGCCTCCACTGATCTAGAGGCGGAGGCGTCCAAGAAAGGGAGGACGTCCCTTATGGACGACTCCGAATCGGACACCGACAAGTGGCACCCCAGGCCGAAGCCCCTGGCCGGATCGTAAGTACTCAAAGGTATATATATATATGTTCGGCTTTTCTGGCTTATAGTTGTAATGTATTTAAATTGTATGCTGCAGTCCGGTTAAGGTCTTCCCCCCGCGATCCTCCTCTTTCGGGAATTCACTGGGTTCGAACATGATGGAGAGCAAATCGCCTCCACCAGCTTCCTCCCCCATTGCCGCGGATAACACCGAGGTGTCGTCCTAGAGGACCCTTCCGGAACAAGGAGAGGTGCCGGAGGCTGCAAAGAACATGGGGAACCGACCCCCATGGAGACTGGAGACGGGGGCCATGTCTAGTTTGGCCCCTAACCAAATGTCATTCTGGAAACCCAGACGGTTCCGGAGTCAAAGGAGCAACCCTTTTCTCAAGAAGGGTGCGTGCCTACTATACCGGTGACCTCTGTCAATACGGAGGCGCCGAACACTTTGGTGAGAGCGCTTCAAAGCACCACCATTGTGGGAGAACATCGTACCCTTATGTGTATGGTGATTGAAAAGGTTCAATCCGCGAAAAGCGGACTGAGCAAAGCCTACACTAGCCTTTTAAGAGGCTTTGAGGTATGTGCCTTATAGTATCTTTTAACTGTATAAAAAGAATGCCTGTGTATAGATAGTAGCCCCTGAGCCTCTGTTCGGTGTACGGGAAGAAAACCAAACAGAGGATCTAATAACTCATGCACGAGACTAACGCACCTATCTATTTGAACAAGCAGGCTGCGAAGCAGGCATCAGTTGCCCATGCCGCCGAAGCATCCGAGCTAAGGTGGAAGCTAGAAGAAAAGCAAGGTATGTAATACCGAAGCACGTTTGAAACGATGCCAACTATGATGTAGTTTCTCAATGAGTTTCATAATTATGTTTGCAGCTGACATGTCTAAGGTCGAGGCCCTCAAGAGTGCGTTGGCCGAGGCCAGGAAGGAGGCGGAGGAGGAGCACGCCTCCCGCCTTAAACATGACTCACGAGTGGAGGAAGTCCAGCAAGAGTTCGGAGAAAAATTCCGAACATGCCAAGGCACTCCAAAATGCACAAGAATCCCGGGCCGAAGCCCAAAGTGCTGTCTGGGAGATCCAAGAGGCAAGGCAAATAGCGGCGGGGCAGGCCTTTAACATGCAGGGCAAATTTGTGAAGAAAAGGTATATCTTTCTAACCCGGATTTGGAGTTCTCTAGGAGTGTTTGCGGACCTTCCCTGGAGTGTTGCTGATACCGGGGAGTTATTCCGGACTGAAGAGGGGAGCTGAACAGAGAAGTTGTTTTGGTCGCGGTACCTTGCGCCGGAGCGTCCTGTGCCCCTCAAGGATCAGCTGAAGCAATGGACCGAACTACACAGGGTGGCTGAATTGGCTATGAGGGATTTGATAATCCGTCTGTGGACGGCCGAACCCATGCCCAGTATCTACTTCAGTCTCGTCAAGTGGCTGGTCAGCGCCTGCCCTCGGCTTGATGCCGTGAAGCAGTCAGCCTGTATTGAAGGTGCGCGGATGGCCTTCGCCCGTGTCAAGGTGCAATGGGCGAAGATGGACGTTGTCAAGCTTGCAACCAAGGGACCGCCCGCTAGAATAGAGCATCGCACGCCGAAGCGGTACTTTGATGATGTCCTGAAAGGATCTCGCATTTTAGAGGGCCAATGTTAGAAGGACATCATTTTTGAATGAATGTATTTATGTTGTCCAATCCCGTATCATGAGACAATACTTACGTATGCTATATTACTTATTTTACTTTAAAATATCTCCTCCTGTGCAGCTGTTTATGATATCTGAGAGTTGGCCGGTCGTCGGCTTCAGCCCCCACGTAGGTAGTACGGGGGTGTTCGGGATAAACACTTAAACACACTTGACCTAACGTACTGGTCCGTGAAGGAGGTGTTAGTGGGGTGAACCAAACAATCGGACTATACGTCTTTATCTCCCTCACTTAGCCATAGGAGTTTTATAATGGGAGAGCGGGCGCAGCCCCTAGTATTGTTCAATTTTCCAAACTCGGGCGCTGTGAATGCCCGGCCGGGTGGAGGCCAGCCTATCGCATAATGCGGAAAAAAATCGCTAGAGATTTATACTTAGTCACCGAATAGCTGACCAGCTCTCGCCGCATCATGACAGTCAGTTTTCGACTTCCTCTACTAAGATGTTTGTCCGGGTAAACCAGAAACACAATCGCAGCAGTTCTCCCTTTACTACCCTTGCCGATCAGACAGAACGTAAGGTAGCAAGCACAGGAGCCGGGCAACCCAACTATTGACCAAACACATGATTCGGAGCCAATGCATATAATGCTATATTCGGGACGCCGAATTGCACTTGTGAAAGTGTTCGGACTTTGTTTTAATATGTAAAAGATGTACGCGGCTCAATAAAGCCACTGGCAATTTAGGCCATACCGAGGTGTACATGATAATCAGACAAAAAGAGGGAAGCATATGTTAAGAGATAAGCCAACACCGTGTATGTTTGGGCTAAAAATTGTTTCCATTGCAGTCTGATTGATACGTTAAAACATATTGATACAAATAGTGCAATAAGCAACTAGGCTATTTTACATGCCAAACACGAGGGGAAGCCGTGCATGCGTCCTGAAAGCGGACAGGGTGATCTTTAAGGATCCTTTAGGTACTCTGGCACGCGTCTATGCTGCTTCTCTCCTTGGTGTATTGTCCTTCGAGAGGATCATCGACTGGTGTTTTAATAGGCCAAGGAAGGAGGCCTTGGTACTGTCGAAAGGGTGATGTGGTTTGACGGAACCTGAAAGAAAAATAAAATAAAATAAGAGAAGAAGAGGAATGTGAGTTTCCTGGTAGGGTCTAGCCGTATAGCAGGCATTGTCCTTATTGTGCCTCCATCCTTTCCCATGGTATTTTTAGTGCGTAATTATGTACGTGTGGCACATATGCCACAATTCGGTAGGGGATGAGATGGAGGCCGAATTGCTAATCGATCACCTAACGAGTTGGACTTTCATACAATGGGGTAGTCTGGACTCGTTTGACAGTGTCCGGGGACTTGGCCGCCGACGTAATAGTTGGCTTAATGAGGCCACCATGTCCTTCCGCTGCCAGGGCTGCAGTGTGCTCCTCAGTGTGGAGGGAGTGATCCATGTTTCCATTCACTGTTATGACTCCGCATGGTCTGGGCATCTTGAGTTTGAGGTAGGCGTAGTGCGGGACTTCATTGAAGCGAGCGAACGCGGTTCGTCCGAGAAGTGCTTGGTAGCCACTCTGGAAGGGGATGATATCGATGCGGAAGTTGTCCGGTGATCCGAAGACCACTACTAGTGTGATTTAGCCCGTGTAGCCGGCCTCTACACTGGGTATCACTCCTTTAAAGGTAGTTTTAGTGGGCTTGTTTCTTGACGGATCAATACCCATCTTGTGGACCGTGTCATGATAGAGCAGGTTAAGGTTGTTGCTGTCGTCCATGAGGACTCGCGTAAGGTGGAATCCATTGATGATTGGATCGAGGACTAATGCGGCCGACCCTCCGTGACAGATACTGGTCGGATGGTCCCTGCGATCGAGGGTGATCGGACAGGCCGACCATGGGTTGAATTTTGGGGCGACTAGCTCTATCGCATCGACGTCCCTCCGTGCGCGCTTTTGCTCCTTCTTGGGGATATGCGTGACGTATATCATATTCACCGTTTCGACTTCAGGGGGAAATTTCTTCTGACCCCCTATTTTCAGTGCACGAGGTTCCTCGTTGTCATCCTCGCTGGGCGACCCTTTCTCCTTATGTTTGGCAATTAACTTGCCGGCCTGTTTGAAGACCCAACAACTTCTGTTGGTATGGTTGGCAGGCTTATCAGGAGTGCCGTGGATCTGGCAGGGTCGATCAAGTATTCGGTCCAGGCTTGATGAACCGTCTTTGTTTCATTTAAATGGCTTCTTCCTTGAGCCGCTGAATCCGGCGTTGACTGTCGTATTCTCTGTATCATCATTGTTGCTCCGATGCTTATGTTTGTTGCGTCAGGGCCTTCCGTTGCCATTTCGGGTTTCGGAAGTGCCGGGGTCGCTGGTACTGTTACCACTATGGGCTAGCCAGCTATCCTCACGTGCGCAGAAGCGGGTCATTAGTGCTGTAAGGGCTGCCATGGACTTCGGCTTTTCTTGGCCGAGGTGTCGGGCGAGCCATTCATCGTGAATGTTGTGTTTGAAGGCCGCTAGGTCTTCGGCGTCCGGACAGTCAATAATCTGTTTTTTTTAATTAGGAACCTGGTCTAGAATTTCCTGGCTGACTCTCCTGGCTGTTGGACTATATGACTGACGTCATCGGCATCTTGAGGCATCTTCCAAGTCTTCCTAGCTTCCAATAGTGTTTTTTGGGAGGGTGTTTTACCAGTGCCTAGCTGGCCCCTTAAGCTTTAGGGGAAGGTATTTTATGGCGTGTAGATCATCACCGCGAGCCAGGTGAATGTGAAGAAGAAAACCTTCAATCCATACTGCGAGATCTGTTGTGCCATCGTATGATTCGATGTTCATGGGTTTAAACCCTTCAGGGAACTCGTGCTCCATTACCTCATCGGTGAAGCATAGGGGGGGTGCGGCGCCTCTGTATCGGGCCATGTCACGACGCAGTTTGGATGGAGTCCGTATGTGATTTTCAGCCCGGGGTTGGTTATGTTTATCGCACCAGGCTTGATAGCCCTCCTCTCGCACCGGAGCACGCCCCCGCGATCCGTAGATTGAACTGGTCTGGCCTGCTTTATTTTCCAGGTCCTGTCGTAGGTCGTATGTGTATCCCCGAGCTATTGTTTCTCTGCTTTTTTGGCGAGGTGGTGTGGGCTGGTGTCTGGTTTGAGTTGTTGTTCTATCTCGGCCATGTGGTGATCTATCGGGTTCGTCTGCCGTATTATGCATGGGTGGTATGGGATCCAATGTCGAATTGGGGTACACTACAAAAATACACTTCCGTGATGATACGTTTTTGCTGCAGAAGTTCACGTTTTCTGTCATGCATGTACATCCATGATGATTTTATGACAGAATCAAGATAGTCATACCTGTGTTGTCGTAGAAGTGTTCCATGACATTACCAAAATTATCATCACGGAAGTGTCCATTTCCATGACGATAAAAATGGCGCGTCATGGAAGTGCTTTCGTCAAGGGTGAACGACACGTGGCATCCACCATAACAGGTCGCCAATAAGCTATCGGGTCCGGTTTCGGATCTGATAACCCATTAACAGCCCGGACCAATGGGGATTTTCCATGTGTAAAATTCTCATTGGTTGGAGGAAACACGTGTTGGCTCACCATTGGGACAGATGTTATCCACTCATTGGACAGGAGGCGCCTATGATAGGTCGACGCGTGGCATGGCACAACAGTGGCCCATTCCGGTGAAAAAGGCTGCCCCAGTAAAAATTAGCAGGTCAGCCCATATAAGACCTACTTGTGTCAGGTCCATTTAAGCCCACGGCCCATACGAGATGTGCCAATTCAGCCCATCAACGGCCCGTTAAAGATTTGACACAATTGCAGTCCATCATTAGTTCGAGCCCATTAACAGCCCGCTATATATTTGGGCTCAATATCGGCCCGATGTGATTTCGACCTGTTAACGGCCCATTCAAGGGATGGACAATTTTCAGGATGTACATCTTTCGGCCTTTTAGCGACCCATTTAAGTGTTGGGCCAATTTCCGACCCGATGTGCCTTTCAGCCTGTTGACGGCCCATAAATGAGTTGGGCCATTTGTAGTCTGACCTTAGTTTTGGCCTTTTAGCAACCCATTTAAGTGCTGGCCCAATCCCCGGCCTGGTGTGTCTTTCAGCCTGTTGACGGCCCATAAATGATTTGGGCCATTTGTAGTCGGGCCTGAGTTTTGGCCTTTTAATGACCCATGCTCTTCATGGTCCAGTATCAGCCCGGTTTCTCTTTAGGCCTGCTAAAGGCCCACAACACAGTTGGGCCATTTACTGTACGACCTGGCTTTCAGCCTCTTAGTGGCCCATGCTCTTCATGGTCCAGTACGAGCCCACTGTCTCTTTTGTCCTGCTAAAGGCCCACAGTATAGTTGGGCCATATGTAACCCGACCTTAGTAATGGCCTGTTAACGGCCTGTGAAATCAAATGGGCCCCCCATGTCGCCCGCTTCGATGTCGGTCTATTAACGACCCAGGAGGTAAGAGGGCCGACCATTAACTTTCGGCTTGGTAACGGCCCATTAACTTAGTGGGCCCACTAAAGTTCTTACGTGTCTTTAGGCCAAATTAGGTAATTTGAGGCCATTACGACGAGCAATTATGCACATGACCAAAACCGATCAAGCAAAGGTACATCATACAGGGAAAAACGTTGCACATCCATCGTATATTACAGGAAATTACATCCACTGGGCAATCAAAGATTGATGCCAGGGCAAATAAATGAACAGAACATAACGATCTACAACGTCACAATCTGCAACCTCAGCGCGGATGACACCCATAAGCATGTGAGCAAGTTCTTGCTGCTTTGCTACACTGTCTCTGAAAACATTGATCAGTTGTTGTTGCGCGCGAATGTGCACCTCTGATTCCTCCACCATTTCTATCATTGCTTCAGCCATTAATTGGTTCACAAACATACATTTTTCTGTTGCATTCGAGACAGAGGAAACTGAACAGATTCAAATGGCGATTTTGGCAGGCTTGTATTATTGATAGTGGAGAGTGTCTCGACCACTACATCATAACATAAATTAGGAGGGGAACTGAACAGATTAATCATGAGTTATTGCCATATTACCTGGCCTAGATTTATTGGAAAGAAACAATGGGGTTGACTTGCTGTTTTCAGAGTTTGTCTTCTTATCTTCAGCAACCTGCACCAAATTAACACACTAGCATTGCTATCATTGGCCAGGACAGATAATATGTAAGCAACATTGACACAACGAACGTTTGGGCAACTAGCCTACACCAAATTAAGACAATATGGCACATCTATCATCAGCCAGGTAAGGTAATACGAAAGCAACATTGACAAAATGAATGAATGGGCAACCAGAGCAGCACTACAATTCAGTAATGTGCATGATATGAGATAGTACACTCATGCAGCTCAGTATGCAAAACTACCAGGCAATTTTCCTTACAAAAATCAACATTGGCGCCTTTAACATTTTGCTAGAACTAATTTTAGATCAGATAAAGGTTGGATTCACGCAGATTAGCAAAATACATGCTGATGTAAAAATATAGTGATATACAACAGGTACTTACATTAGCATTGGAGCACAGAGAATTCCTGCAAGATATTTTCCTCGAATACGATCCCAGTGGAGGAAGTCTTCTATCATTTAACCTTATTTTCTAATAAGGGATGTGTAAGAAACATGTAGAAAATATGATCAGAATGCTATAAAATTTCATGATGCGAGGATATGCACACGCTTCTTAGAATGGAGTTGACATATTTTTGCTGGACTAGAGCGAACTAGTTCTTTGGCCACTTGAATCTGCTTATTATCAGTGGGAGTTGGGTTTCTCTGTGCTGGAGCAGTATCTATGAAAACTGGAGTTGGTTTATTACCTCCTGGCGTTTGGATCTTTTACAAAGAACTGGTTTGTAACCCTTCAGATTCCAACATAGATGTCTTACCCTTGCATGCCTTATATAGAAGTATGGTGCTTCAATTATAAAACATGCTACAACAGAGATGGAATAGGTACCAAAGAATAGAAAGGCATGACATATTGACATGTATTCCCTCCATCCGGAAATAAATGGATGGGTCTAGGCATATTTCAGTTCTAGATACATCAAGTTTTATCCATTTCTGTGACATGTAATCCGGACGGAGGGGGTATGATGTAAGAGCTGAGGATACGATAGGACAACAGTGTACAAAACACTACTTGAATGTAAAACTGTATGCTAGCGGAATACAAACAGAAAAACACTAAGGGAACATATGCGTTGTAGCGACCAGACCTCAAACAGTCTGATCTCTATGCATCCGTGTCATCCCTGGATCGGTAATGCTGACATGCACACTACTTGAGGATTTATAACAGAGTATCAATCACACACTTATTACATTGAATATCTCAAAAGAGAACTTATTACAATAAATATGGCTTAAGGCCATCTAAAACGATAACAGCAGAAGGCTTGGAAGATAAAATGAGTCCATCAACTCCAACGGCATCACTGAATGAAAGACAACGACCTATGGCTCCTTACCCGTCGTCTGAAAAGTCTGCAACATGAACGTTGCAGCCCGAAACGGGTCAGCACCTGGAATATGCTGGCAATGTAACACAAGAGAGTAATGAACAGAATAGTTGCTATCACTACATGCATATTTGGCTGGTGGTAAACTCTACGGTTACAATTTTGCATAAAGCCAATTTTTCCCTACAACAAAGGAATAAATTTTATTTAACTATCATGGTGGTTGTTAAACATTGAGAAGGTTCCTCCAACTCAATCCCAATTAAGCATCATCAATAAACCCAATCAAATTATAATAAGGGTGATGAGATCAACATAATAATCCAAGCACTAGATACTCAAAATGTCCATAACCGGGGACGCAGCTAACCATGATTAGATTATACACTTTGTAGAGGTTTGCGCACTTTTCCCCACAAGACTCGAATACATCCATGGCCGGAGATTCGAGACACAGTCTTTCTGAAGCATTAGCTCTCTACTCTGGATAGACAGTACCACCTACAACGCACTACATATGCTAGTCTACCTCTTCGAGAGCTTCACGCAACTTACTCGACTATGCCAGAGCCCATAATGGCTTGTGGCTGCACACGGAAGTTTCTAGCATGAATAATCTTATGATCCCTTTGAGCCTGGGTGGCGGGCCGTAGGATGATCACACGGGTCCTCCGGGATATCCTAGGACAACACTGGATTCTTCAGGTGCCCACAAGCAATCAACCCAGATGTGTATTAAAGTTGCCACCTTAAGTTGAACCATTAATTAACAAACTCACATCTGTCATGAATACTCTCAAACCCAATCCACGTCTACTAGCATAGCATCGCAATACAAGCAACGTAGAAGTAACTCCCATAGGTTTGATAATAAGCAGGTGAATAGGTACTACCTGATCTACTTCCCAAAACCCACAAGTTAATCAAATCCTAACCATGCAATTGTTTGAGGATTGATCTAATGCAATAAAACTGGGTAGTAAAAAGGTATGATCAAAGTGTTACTTGCCTTGCTGATGATCCGTGAAACCTAGAGACTCGTAGTAGCACGCTTCTGTAGCGACCCGACCCAAATGGGTCAAGTCTACTGTGCTCCGGTG
Organism: Triticum urartu; assembly: GCF_003073215.2. NCBI lineage: Eukaryota > Viridiplantae > Streptophyta > Magnoliopsida > Poales > Poaceae > Triticum > Triticum urartu. The sequence continues at coordinate 528,185,170 of NC_053028.1, read as the reverse complement.
TCATCCCTGGATCAGTAATGTTGACACCACACAGTACATTGAAGGATTTATAGTAGAGTGGCAATCACACACTTATTACATCATTGTCTCAAAGAGAACTTATTACAATAAATATGGCTTAAGGCCATCTAATAACGATAACAGCGGAACACTCGGAAGATAAATGGGTCCATCAACTCCAACGGCATCACTGAGTATAGAACCACGACCTAAAAGCACCTTACTCGTCGTCTGAAAAGTCTGCAACATGAGAAGTTGCAGCCCGAAAACGGGTCAGCACATGGAATATGCTGGCAATGTAACACATAGAGAGTAATGGAATGAAACAGCTATACTACATGCATATATGGCTGGTGGAAAGCTCTATGGTTACAGTTTTGCGTAAAGCCAGTTTTTCCCTACTGCAAAGGAATAAATTTATTTAACTATCATGGTAGTTGTTAAACATCGAGAATGGTTGACAGCATTCCGATCCCAATTAAGTGAACAATTAAAACCCAACAACATTAGTTATAAGTAACGTGATGAGATTCACATGATATTCAAGTACTAGATACTCAAGTTGTCCATAACCGGGGACACGGCTAATCATGATTAGTTTGTACACTCTGCAGAGGTTTGCACACTTTTCCCCACAAGACTCGATCGCCTCCGTTTGGATTCTCGCACTACATGGTGTTTGAGAAACGGATGACCGAGACACAGTCTTTCAGAAGCGCTAGCACCTTACGTCCGGGTAGACCGTACCACCTATAACCCCTACATCTGCTAGTCTACCACTGTAAGAGTTCGCACGACTTAGTCAACTATGCCAGAGCCCATAATGGCTTGTGGCTGCACACGGAAGTTACTAGCATGAATGATCTTATGATCCCTTTGAGCCTGGGTGGCGGTCCAAAATAAAACAGGCAAGTCCTGATAGACATCAGGTGCCTCAATCCACCCAGATGTGTGTTTAAGTTGCCACCTTAGATAAACCATTAAAATTATCAACTCACATCTGTCATGGATATCACTCACCCAATCCACATCTACTAGCATAGCATGGCATAATAAGCAAACGTAGAAGTAACTCTCAAAGGTTTCATAATAATACAGGTAATAGGTACTACCTCATCTACTTCCCATCCCACAATTTAATTAGATCCTCATCATGCAATGTGAGAGGATTGATCTAATGCAATAAAACTGGGTTGTAGAAAAGGTATGATCAAAGTGTTACTTGCCTTGCTGATGATCCGCGAGACCTAGGGATTCGAAGTAACAAGCGGCGCAATCCGGGTGATCTAACACAGACAAACAACAAGCACACAATAAGTACTCAACTAATGCACAGGTAAAACTCGAACAAGAGAACGAACCAGAAAGTTCAACTTAAGAACTCCGGTTGCAAAGAAAGAAAAAAACCGAACAGACGACGGAAAAACAAACGGCGGAAGAAAACAACTCGGTTCTAGCAAGTTGAAACTAGGTCAAATTTTACTGTAGCAAAGGCTTGTTCAAGTTGATTAGATGGAACGGCGGTTTCGAAACGAAACTCCAGGCGCTTGAATCACCTGATTCCGATAAACGAGCGGGAAGAAAGACTAGAACGAAGATCGGATCTGAGATCACGATCGCGGAATAAATCCGACGAAAAGAAAGAAACGAACGGTTAAACGAACGGGCGTCGTTAACCGGGAAAAATCGGTGATCACGTTCGTTGAGACGAACGGTCCGAAAGAAGAATGAAAACTGATCCAGGGTTTTCAGAAAAGAAACCGAAAAGAAAAACCGGAAAGAAAACGGAAAAGAAACGGAACGGTTCTTTTAAGAAAAACCGAACCGGGGAAAGAAAAAGAGGCGCGGCGCGGGGCTACCTCCGGCGAGGCGGAACTCCGACGGAGGTGGGGCAAGGGCGGCGGCGGCTAGGCAGCGACGGGGCTGCGGCTTGGGCGCGGGTGGCGGTGCGGCTAGAGGCGGCGGCGGCTTGGGGAGGAGAGGCGGGGGGGTGTTGGTATTTATATAGGATGGGGGGTGTCTTGCTTGGGGAAGGGGCAAGGGGTGGCGGCGGCGGCTTGGAGTCCCGCTGGGACTCGGCCTGGCGGCGGTGGCTGGCGGCTGGCGCGCGCTGCTGGGCCGGCCTTGGCCCAGGCGGCTGGGCCCGCGGGATTTTTTTTTGAAATGGTTACGCGCGCAGAAAAACAAAAGAAAGAAAAGCTAAACGAACTCCAAAATTCCTAAAGTAAATTTTCCCCGACTCCTAAAAATGAGCCGAACAAAATGAACTTTACTCCGGGCCTAGAATGCAATTTTTGAAAACGCGCATTTTTCCCTATCCAAATAAAAAAAACAAAACTCCGGCAGAATCAAAATTTGATTTATTCATTAAATCTTCATTTTTCCTAACTTTGGGAAAGTCATATTATTCCCTCTCTCATTTTTTTGATATTGGAAAAATAATTGAAGATGAAATAAATAAATCAAATGATCCTCTTTTCTAAAATTTGAGAGAACTCAAATATGAAAATAACGAAATCTCCAACTCTCTCCGTGGGTCCTTGAGTTGCGTGAAATTTCCAGGATCGACCAAAATGCAAGAAAATATGCTATTCATGATGATCTAGTGTATAACATTCCAAATTGCAAATTTGGGATGTTACAGCTTCGCACTCCGGGTACTCTATCGCAAACAAAAAAGAATACAATAAGCACTCAACTAGAAGCACGGGTAAAACTCAAATAAGAAATCTAACCAGAAATTTCAACTTAAGAGCCCCGGTTTGCAAAAAGAATCAAATCAAACGAAGCAATGAAACTCAATCTGTGAAAGAAACAAGATCCGTTTACTAATCTAGACTTAAGTCAAATTTTACAGTTGCCAAAATCTTGTTCAAGTTGGTTAAACAGAAAGAGGGCTTTGAGACGAAGATCTAGGCGCTTGAATCGCCTGATTCCGATAAACGAGCAAAAAGATAAACTAAAACGAAAATCGGCTCAGAAATCACGATAAAAAATAGTCGGGGAAAACCCTTGAAAAAGAAAAACCAACGAACAGGATAACGAACGTTCGCAGTCTGCGGTTAACGAGTGCAAACCATTCGTTAAAGCGAACGTATGAACGGGCGTTCGCTAAATAACTAAACCAAAAAAACGATCTAAAAAATAACAGGGGTTTCTAAAAAACCAAACGGTTTTCTGACGAAAATCGGCAGCTACCTTGGTTCGCGTGGCGGCGGCGATGGTCAACTCCGGCGGCGGCAGCGGCGTCCGGCGACGACGACGTCTGGCGGCGGCAGCGGCGGCTGCGCCGTTCGCGGGTTAGGGTTAGGGTTCGGTGGCGGCGATGTGTGGGCTGGGGTGGGCTGCGGGATCGGCGGGGCGGCTTATAAATCGTGGGGCGGCGGAAGTCCCAGTCGGGTACGGCCTGACTAAGTCGGTTGACTTAAAAAAAATAATTCTGCGCAGAAAAACAACAAAAGAAATACTAAACGGACTCCAAAAATCCTGAAATAAATTTTCCCCATCCTCTACAAATATAGGGGACAAGGTGAACATTTATTTGGGCCTATAATGCAATTTTGAAAAACGCATATTTTTCCTAATTCAAACAAAATAGCGATAAAACTCCAAATAAAATTATTATTTGATTTTAATATTAAATCCAATATTTCTTTATTTTGAGGAAGTCATTTTATCCCCTCTATTTTGTTTTCATAAAAGAAATATTCAAAGAGAAAATCATTAAAGTCAAACGATCCTCTTTTCAAAATCTGAGAAAACTCAAATATGAAAATTACGAAATCCCCAACTCTCTCCGTGGGTCCTTGAGTTGCGTAGAATTTCTATGATCAAGCCAAAATGCAATAAAATATGATATGCAATGATGATCTAATGTATAACATTCCAAATGGAAAATTTGGGATGTTACAAACCTACCCCCCTTAAGATGAATCTCGCCCTCGAGATTCGGGTTGGCTAGAGAATAGGTGAGCGTGATCTTTCCGTAGGTCCTCCTCTCGTTCCCAAGTGGCTTCATCCTCGGTATGGTGGCTCCACTGAACTTTGCAGAACTTGATAACCTTGCTGCGTGTGACTCGGCTGGCAAACTCAAGAATCTTCACTGGTTTCTCCTCGTAGGTCAAATCGCTATCCAACTGAATCACTTCCGGTGGCACTGTATCTCTCAGAGGAATTTCAGCCATCTCCGCATGACACTTCTTCAACTGAGAAACGTGGAACACATCGTGAACTCCTGACAATCCTTCGGGCAATTCCAACATGAAGATACACTCTGTCTCCGACTTCGTAAACTGTCTCCTTGCGTTTAGAATCCGCATAGCTCTTCTGCCTGGACTAGGCTACCTTGAGTCTATCGTGAATCAGTTTAACCTTCTCTTCAGACTCTTTAATCAAATCTGGTCCAAACAACTGATGGTCTCCAACTTCATCCCATAACAACGGTGTCCCGCATCTCCTTCCGTACAATGCTTTGAAAGGGGCCATCTTCAAACTGGCTTGATAGCTGTTGTTGTAAGAGAACTCTGCATATGGCAAATTGTTGTCCCAACTAGATCCATAGTCTAGCGCACAAGCTCTCAACATGTCCTCCAGAATATGATTGACTCTCTCAGTCTGTCCATCTGTGTGTGGGTGAAAAGCTGTACTGATCTCTAGCCTGGTTCCCAAAGTCTCATGCAACTGATTCCAAAGCTTTGAGGTAAACTGGGTTCCTCTATCTGATACAATGGTCCTCGGAACTCCATGCAGACATACGATCCTAGTCATATATATCTTTGCCAACTTAGCACTGGTGTAAGTGGTCTTAACTGGGATGAAATGTGCTACCTTCGTCAAACGATCAACTCCAACCCATATCGAGTCATAGCCTGAACGAGTCCAAGGCAATCCCGTGATAAAGTCCATGCCTAGTTTATCTCACTTCCATTCAGGTATCCGCAATGGCTGTAAAAATCCAGCTGGCTTCTGATGTTCTGCCTTCACTCTCTCACATACATGACAAACTGCTACATACTCCGCAATATCCTTCTTCATTCTGATCCACCAGAAACTATCCTTCAAATCTAGGTACATCTTGGTATTTCCTGGGTGAATCGAATAAGGCAAATCATGGCCTCTTACAGAATCAACTTCCTGATCTCCGGATCATTAGGCACATAAACGCGGTCCTCAAACCATAAGGTATCGTGCTCATCCTCACGAAATCCTTTAGCCTTTCCTTTGCTTATTCTTTCATTTATCTCGACAATCTCCTTTTCCGTCTTCTGAGCTTCTCGGATCTTATACATCAAAGTAGACTAAATCTCCAATGCTACTACATAACATCTCAGAACTATTTCCAAACATAGCTCACGAAGATCCTCTGCTAACTCCTTGGGTAATCCTCCGGTCATGAGTGTGTTGACATGACTCTTGTGACTCAGCGCACCGGCTACTACGTTAGCCTTTTCCGGGATGATAATGCAACTTCATATCATAATCCTTAATGAGCTCCAACCATCTCCTCTGCCTGAGATTCAAATCCTTCTGCGTGAATATATACTTCAAACTCTTGCGATCCGTGTACACCTCACAATGGGTTCCGATGAGAAAATGTCTCCATGTCTTCAACGCATGCACTACGGCTGCTAACTCCCAATCATGGGTAGCATAATTCAACTCATGGGGTTTAAGCTGTCGTGAGGCATATGAGACAACTCTTCCCTCCTGCATAAGCACTGCTCCAAGTCCTTGACGAGAAGCGTCGCAATACACCTGGTAATCCTTGCGTTGATCTGGGAGAATCAACACTGGAGCTGTAACCAAGCGTTTCTTCAACTCTTGAAAACTCGCCTCACATTCCTTAGTCCATTTGAACTTGGTGTCCTTCTTCAGCAACTCCGTCATGGGCTTTGCAATCTTCGAGAAATTTTCAATGAACCTCCTATAGTATCTCGCGAGTCCAAGAAAACTCCGGATCTCTCCAACTGACATGGGTGCTTCCCAATTTGTCACAGTGACAACCTTGGTAGGGTCTACGGCTATTCCTTCTCCGGATATAACATGTCCGAGAAATCCAACTTCCTTCAATCAAAACTCACACTTGCTGAACTTGGCATATAGCTGATGTTCTCTGAGCTTCCCAAGTACCAAACGCAAATGCTCCTTATGCTCCTCTTCATTCTTCGAGTAGACCAAAATATCATCAACGAACACCACGACGAACTTATCCAAAAACTACATAAACACCTTGTTCATCATGTTCATAAAATAGGCAGGTGCGTTAGTCAGACCAAATGACATAGCAGTATACTCATATAGCCTGTACCTTGTGGTAAAAGCTGTCTTAGGTATATCCCGCGCTCGAATCATTGGCAGTGGGTACCTGTTCTTGATTGTCACCTCATTCAATCCACGATAATCAACAACCATCCTCAACGATCCATCCTTCGTCTCCAGTAGAAGCACTGGTGATCCCCAAGGTGATGAGCTTGGGCGAATATAGCCTTTATCCAGTAACTCCTTTATCTGCTTCTTAATTTCCTCTAAATCCTTAGCGGGCATCCTGTACGGCCTCTTAGATATTGGCCCTATGCCTGGCAAAAGCTCAATCAAAAACTCAATGTCTCTATCCATGGCATGACTGGCAACTCTTCTAGAAATACATCCAGGAAATCCTTCACCACTGGTACTTCCTCCTGTACAACTCCTGATAAGGAATTCACTTGAGTCCTATTCGGCACATGCCGGGATACATACTTGATCCTTCTTCCTTCTGGGGTGGTAAGCAGAATCGACTTATTAGCGCAGTCAATGTTCCCTCCATACTTCGATAACCAATCCATGCCTAATATCACATCTAGTCCTTGTGACTCCAATACTATTAGGTCTGAGGGGAACACATAGCTACCAATCCTTAAAGGTAATCGATCACACCATAGGCTAGCCATATACTCTCCTCCTGGCGAGGTTACTAACATGGGTGTCCTAAGGGCTTGGGTTGGCAGTTTAAACTTATCCACAAATCCCCTTGATATGTATGAACGCGATGCACCAGTATCAAAAAGAACGACTTCAGTAAATGACTTAACCATAAACTTACCTATTACTGCATCCGTTTGCGCTTCAACTTCCTCCACGTTCATGTGGTTCACTTGTCCCCTGTTGAAAGGGTTGGGCTTCTTCCCAGAGCTTCCATTGCCATTGTAATTCTTTGCTTCAGAACACTCCGTGGCATAATGTCCATTCTTCCCGCACTTGAAACAAGTAATGTGACTTAGATCCTTCTTAGTAGGTGTTGATGGGTTGGAACGGTTCTGACCGTTGCTTCCTCCATTACCATTCCCATTCCTGGGGCCACTATGGTTGTGCGAAATCCCTCCGTTGTGGTTGTGACCTTTTGGTTATGTTGAAGGGGCCCTCCCGAGTTCGGGGTAAAACGGGACCTCTGCTGAGCTCCAGAATTATACTTCCCTTGTCCATACTTCCTCTTGCGGTTGTCAATCTGCTGTTGTTTCCCTTCAATCATGAGAGCTCTATCTACCAACTCCTGGTAGTTATTAAAAGTTGCCACCATCAACTGCATGCTCAGCTCATCATTCAGTCCTTCCAGAAACTTCTCATGTTTAGCTGCATCCGTAGCAACGTCATCTGGGGCATAACGTGGTAGCTTACTAAAGTCATCCACATACTGGCCAACCGTGCGTCCTCCTTGGCATAAGTTGTGAAACTTGCACTTCTTCATGGCCATAGCTCCTGCTGATACATGGGCAGTGCGAAAAGCTTGCTGAAACTGGTCCCATGTAACAGCGAAGATGGGGTAAGTGGCTGTGAAATTCTCCCACCATTATGATGCGGGTCCATCAAGCTGATGTGCGGCAAAACACTCTCTCTCCACATCTGTGCATCCTGCAGTGGTCAACTCCCTTCCAATCTTGCGGAGCCAATCATCTGCAACTATCGGCTCGGTGCTAATGGAGAACACCGGCGGATTTAGCCTCAGAAAATGAGCTAAGTGATCAACAGGTGGTGGTGGTGGGTTGTTGTTGTTCCCCTGATTCTGATTCTGGACTAGCATCTGCATCAATGCATTCTGCTGCTGGATCAACTGAGTGAGCTCCGGTGGGAAAGCAAATCCATTGTCGCATCTCGGAGGCATCTGATGGGTTTAGAAGAGATGAGAAAACAGAATAGAATGAGGTATAGGGGGAAAACACTACCCATATGGACATGAGAGAAACACAAACATATCACTTAAATCAATGCAAACAAGGCATACAATCGGTCTAACTATCATTGCAAGAGTGCTCGGACTAAGCTATATACATGGGGGAAATACTACTACTGATATGGTGGTCGACTAGAAAATTGATCGGTGGAAAACTCCATAATTTCTGCTCCAGCTTCATCAAAAAAGTCATCATCGCTATCGTCGGGGTCCGAGTCCATGTCGTCGAGGATGATGTAGTTCTCCGGGCAAGTGGAATCGTCGTCTTCTCCTCCTGGCGCGGGGTCTCCCATGAATACTCCTTACTTCCTTGTCAGATCGTCATTCTGCTCCACTAGTATCGTCATTTCCTCCTCATATCCATCGTGTGTAGACTTGAGTTCTTCCTCCAACTCTGTGATCCTGGTCATTGCCTTCTTCAGATCTATCATGCCTGCGCACATCTGGTTCTCTTGGTGACGAATGTGCTGGTTTAACTCATGGATGAAAGCTGCAATAGATCTATCCTTCCTGGTGCTGATCATCTCCCATTGCTCATCTTGGCGCCCACAAATCTGGTAGATAGTATCCTTGAGATCCTTGTGGTAAACTTCTCCAATGCGTCCCATGGTGATGTGGGCTGCCATGCTCTTTCCTAGACTCCAGGTTGGTGCCTCAAAGGAAAACTCTATGGGCTCAGTGACTGGCATGAACGTCCTTCCTGGAACTTGAACTTGAATCATTCAACGCTCCTCTTCTAGTAAAGTGGCGTTGTAGGTCTCGGTGAAGCTTGCTATTCCGATGTTCAGGTATCTAGTAACTTCCTTCAAGTGTCGTCCAAAAGGTGTATCTTCATCCGGATGAGTGAACTTGTTCCTTGCATCCGCCATCCTAAAGAGTAGAAAAAAGGAGAGGAGTCAGAAATGGGAAGAGAGTAGTGCTCTAGGGTTTTAGCTTAGTGGTCGTGTCCTACAGTCAGCATGTGCTCTGATACCATCTTGTAATGACCAGACCTTAAACAGTCTAATCTCCGTGCATCAGTGTCATCCCTGGATCGGTAATGCTGACATGCACAGTACTTGAGGATTTATAACAGAGTAGCAATCACACACTTATTACATCGAATGTCTCAAAAGAGAAATTATTACAATAAAGATGGCTTAAGGCCATCTAAAACGATAATAGTGGAAGGCTTGGAAGATAAAATGAGTCCATCAACTCCAACGGCATCACTGAGTGAAAGACAACGACCTATGGTTCCTTACTCGTCGTCTGAAAAGTCAGCAACATGAATGTTGCAGCCCGAAACAGGTCAGCACATGGAATATGCTGGCAATGTAACACAAGAGAGTAATGAATAGAATAGTTTCTATCACTACATGCATATTTGGGTGGTGGTAAGCTCTACGGTTACAGTTTTGCATGAAGCCAATTTTCCCCTACAACAAAGGAATAAATTTTATTTAACTATCATGGTGGTTGTCAAACATTGAGAAGGTTCCTCCAACTCAATCCCAATTAAGCTTCATCATTAAACCCAATAAAATTATAATAAGGGTGATGAGATCAACATAATAATCCAAGAACTAGATACTCAAAATGTCCATAAGGGGGGACGCGGCTAACCATGATTAGTTTATACACTCTGTAGAGCTTTGCGCACTTTTCCCCACAAGACTCGAATACATCCATGGTTTGAGAAACACAGTCTTTTTGAAGCATTTACTCTCTACTCTGGATAGACAGTACCACCTACAACCCACTACATCTGCTAGTCTACCTCTTCGAGAGCTTCACGCAACTTACTCAACTATGCCAGAGCCCATAATGGCTTGTGGCTGCACACGGAAGTTTCTAGCATGAATAATCTTATGATCCCTTTGAGCCTGGGTGGCGGGCCGTAGGATGATCATATGGGTCCTCCGGGATATCCTAGGACAACACTGGATTCTTCAGGTGCCCATAAGCAATCCACCCAGATGTGTATTAAAGTTGCCACCTTAAGTTGAACCATTAATTAACAAACTCACATCTGTCATGAATACTCTCAAACCCAATCCACGTCTACTAGCATAGCATCGCAATACAAGCAACGTAGAAGTAACTCCCATAGGTTTGATAATAAGCAGGTAACTCCCAAAACCCACAAGGTAATCAAATCCTAACCATGCAATTGTATGAGGATTGATCTAATGCAATAAAACTGGGTAGTAAAAAGGTATGATCAAAGTATTACTAGCCTTGCTGATGATCCGTGAAACCTAGAGACTCGTAGTAGCACGCTTCGCACTACGGGTACTCTATCGCAAACAAACAAGCATACAATAAGCACTCAACTAGAAGCACGGGTAAAACTCAAATAATAAATCTAACCAGAAAGTTCAACTTAAGAGCTCCGGTTAGCAAAAAGAATCAAATCACAAAGCAACGAAACTCAAACTTCAAAAGAAACAAGATCTGTTTACTAATCTGGACTTAAGTGAAATTTTACAGTAGCCAAAATCTTGTTCAAGTTGGTTAAATAGAAAGAGGGCTTCGAGACGAAGATCTAGGCGCTTGAATCGCCTGTTTCCGATAAACGAGCGAAAAGGTAAATTAAAACGAAAATCGGGTCAGAAATCGCGATCAAAAATAGTCGTGGAAAACCATGGAAAAAGAAAATCTGACGAACAAGGTAACGAACGAACGTTCGCTGTCTGCGGTTAACGAGTGAAAACCGTTCGTTAAAACGAATGTATGAACGAGCGTTTGTTAAATAACTAAACCGAAAAAAACGATCTAAAAAATAACAAGGGTTTCTAAAAAACCGAACGGTTTTTTGGACGAAAACCGGCGGCTACCTCAGTTCGTGTGACGGCGGTGGCTGTCAACTCCGGCGGTGGGGTCGGCGGCGAGGGCGGCGGCGGCATGGGGTCGCGGCGCGGCGGGTGGGCTGGGGTGGGCTGCGGGACCGGCGGGGCGGCTTATAAAGCCTGGGGCGGCGGAAGTCCTAGTCGGGTACGGCCCGACTAAGTCGGTTGACTTTTTTTAAAAATAATTCCGTGCAAAAAATAAGGAAAAGAAATACTAAACGACCTCCAAAAATCCCGAAATAAATTTTCCCCGTCCTCTAGAAATATAGAGGACAAGGTGAACATTTATTTGGGCCTATAATGCAATTTTGAAAAACGCATATTTTTCCTAATTCAAACAAAATAGCGATAAAACTCTGAATAAAATTCTTATTTGATTTTAATATTAAATCTCTAATATTTCTTTATGTTGAGGAAGTAATTTTATCCCCTTTCTTTTATTTTCATAAAATAAATATTCGAAAGAAAATAATTAAAATCAAATGCTCCTGTTTTCAAAATTTGAGAAAACTCAAATATGAAAATTACGAAATCCACAACTCTCTCCGTGGGTCCTTGAGTTGTGTAGAATTTCTAGGATCAAGCCAAAATGCAATAAAATATGATATGCAATGATGATCTAATGTATAACATTCCAAATTGAAAATTTGGGATGATACATGCGTGTATGATTGGGAAACTAAGATGGTATTGCAAGAGACCACTAGAACAACACTTCAGTGTAAAAAAACATGGTATGGTAGACAAATGAAGTACATACTGATGAATAACAATGCATAAGATATTGAGAAGCATGATGTCCAAACTAAGTAGATGGCATTGCTATAGAGTTGAATGACAGTACTTGAATTTCAAAACATGTTATCATGAATGGAATAGGTACTGAAAAACAGGAAGGCATGCCGTATTTACATGCATGATCAGCAGGCTAAGCACAATGCATTGCAACAGAGTAGATGCACTCCAGGAAATTATATGCATGGTGTACCCATATCAAGGACCAAGTTAGAGCAAGGACCTTATGGGGTGAATAGGATTCATCATCTTTCTGCAAGTCTTGTGAAGAACTAACTTTACGTGTTCCATCATATTGGGTATCATTGACGTGAAGTTTGTTGGCCGTTACATTGCTCCGTGAGGTTCTTGTGGATAAATCAGTATATGCAATTATATCTTACATGCATGGAAGACAACTAGTAGTTAGATTTATGTAATGAGTGCCTGTAGGAGATGACATAAATAGTAGGGCTAGGGTTAACTACCAACAACAGGTCTCAAAAACTAAAGGGTGAACTCAGATGAAAGATACAGAATATGTATCGTTTGTACTCGAGATTAACTAGATGGCCCACAAAAGTATTAAGGAACAACATAGGTTATACTAGAAGTGGTATAATACTATAATCACCTGCCTATGGGATAGCATTGGCTGATGGATGATTACTATGAAACAGTGTTACCTAAAGAACAAGTCTCTTATCTAAACTATGGAACAACGTTAACTCCTGAACAAGACCCGTAAGAGAACATCATGAATATACAGTGAAATGTGATAATCTATTTTCCATGCTTAGAGGAACAACAAAGCCATAAATGTTGCACACAAGGTGAGGGTACAACCTATCTGGCCGCCATCCATACGAGTGAGCATCATGTGCTGACTTGTCGATGTCCCTTCAGTTGGTGTGGCTGTCCATGTCGAGCACGCGCATTCGATGTAGGGAACTATTGAGTGGGGACTATAGCTCCCTTCTGGTGTATGCTTCCCTTGTTGGAGAAGCTGCGGTGAGTCGAAAGACGGTGTGGCTGAAGTTGCGAAAAACGCATAATGTTAAGAACGACACATCTCTCTGATCTGAAGAAATACCCTGAGAGGTCAACAGCAAGGTACGAGAGTGGTCACGCGTCTATTGACTGAAGACTAAATTGGGGTCACACGATTTTATTTTATTTTGGTACTGTCCGATCTATGCCGGATGGCTTGATGGCCGTCTTGTGCCTCCCGGCTGACACTGTTTAGAATATTCCCCGAAGAACCAGTGACCACTGGTAGAGCAGCCTGCCTCTGCCGTCCGTGGCCCCAACCAAAACTCCGCTCCCCACCCCACCGCATTGCCGTGGTTGCGCCGCCCCCGGGCCAATCCACAAAGACTCGTCATCATCTAGATCCGGCGGCGGCAGAACCTTCAACCCACGCAACTCTAAGATAGCCATCTAAGTGCTGCTTCCGCGGCAAACTTGTGCCCTCGCACCCTTACGATAGACACCAACCAACCGACAGCCTAGGAGCTCCGCCGGCTCGAGGGGTGCTGCTTCCCATTGGGAATCAATTGGCCCAAAATAAAAATTCAGACAACTGACGCCTTAATAAAGTGATTTGAGATGAGGATGCGACCTATCTCGCGGCCCGATGAAGTAGGCAGCTCTAGTTGCCTAGTCGGTGAGGCCGGCATGGTTGCGGTGGCTACCGGCGACAGGTAAGCAGAGATGTCGCGATGGTCAACGGCTACGGGGAAGCAGCGTCGGGGCTCTGGATGGGTCCAAAGTTGGAGCCGCTCCAGCGCCATGAACAACGGCGGGGGTGAATTGGCTCTGTTACGGTTCACGCGACCGTCATCAAGGTAGCTCTGGCAGAACGGAGTAAGAGGCACACGGGTCAGTGCACGACGGCAAATGGGCAGTGTCTCCGGGATTAGAGAGGAGGGCGTCTATGAATTTGGTGAAATGGGTGGCGCCGTGGAGGCGCTGCGGTTTCGCGGATCGGGAGAAGGGAGCTTCCGGGGAGAATGTGATTTGGCGCCCACGAGGTATGAATGGGGATTGGGAGGGGGACTATGTCTTACGAATGCATTTGTCTGAAATGTGGGGGGGGGGTTACAGTTCTACCCCTACCTTTAGGCTTCTTGGCTTGGGTCTGTGTACTGAGGGTCGGGGATAGTAGAGTAACTTTGCTTCTCCCAAATAGTGGGCGTGAGTGATTTTGGGCAAGGAGGGCGTGTTTTGAAATATAGTGGGCGCGAGCGATTTCGGGCGAGGAGGGCGTGTTTTCAAATATAGTGGGCGCGAGTGATTTCGGGCGAGGAGAGCATGTTGTGAAATAGTGGGCGCGAGCTATTTCGGGCGAGGAGACGGTGTTTTGCCGACCATGGTTTATGAGTTATTCGGCACATGTCATTTCGGCCGAGGAGAAGGCGCGCTTGGATGAAGTTACGAACCTACCCTTGATGTACAACGGGCCAATTGATGCGTGTACCACATAGGCCGGTAATTTCGCCTGCCCCATTTATTTGCTCGGGCGAATTCCACCGAGCAGATGGTGTTTAACAGTTCATTCAAATTTTGGGAGAACGAGCATCCACGTTTACCTTACCAAGTCGATTCGAATCAAATTTTGAAATATTAGCTTGCCACTTCTTTTTTAGATGGAGAGATGATGCTCGGGAGTAATGTGTTTTTACATGCTCGTTGCTAGCGATTTATTATATGACAAATAGTTGACCCACTCAAAAATGGGAATCAAACCCAAAATGAAATATCTCGATTCAATGAAATAGCTCATTCACCAGGTCAAAATAGTGAACTAAATCCAAAATTGAGCACCTCAATCGAGTAGCATGTTGTACAATATTATAGTACTCCATGAACATGTTGAAAGTCAAATTAATGAACTTGTTTGATATACATATATCTCCGTTCATGTGTGGATTGCAGACAACATGTTTTCCAATTTAAATATTTGAATGCAAGTATATTTATAAACATGGTTTATATCAGTCTTTGATGCATAAAACGCGACATCCCCCTCTTCCGTACTCCTGCTCTCTCTCTCTCTCTCTCTCTCTATCCGACAATCTTCAATTCTGTCGCACACATCCAACACACAAACCTTTTTGGTCCCTGTCCCTCTCTCTCCGTCTCTCTCTCTCTCTGTTTGTGTGTGTGGGGGGGTCTTTCTAGTTCGCATGCATATATACCCCATCTATAGGTCTCTCTCGCACGCTACGTATGATTCTCTAGTCCAAGCTAAATATCTTGTGTGCACTCATCGTATGCACACAAATTCCTTGGCTCGTTCCCCGTAACTCTCTCACGCACCACTCTGTCGTCTCGGAGCTCTTCCCTCTCTCTCTCTCAAACTCTCCATCTACCTGGGTCACACATACACATGCATATCTCAATCGCACTCGATAGACCCATCTAAAACTCTATCTCTCTCCCTATTTATCTCTCCATCTCACACGCACACACAAACAATCTCATGCCTAGCCAAGTATGATGGTCTCTCACTCAAATGTAGGCACACGCAGTCCCCCCTATATGTGTATGACTAGCTGATCTTAGTCTCCATCACAAACATGTGCATGGTCTGTCTCAATTTCTCTCGGGGCATCTTTCTATCGTGCATGCACCTCCCTCGATCTCCCACCCATATAGTCCCCTCACGATATCGAGGGGATCTCTCTATCACAAACACACCCTCTCTCCCTCCCCGTGCGTCCATGTTCTCCATGTGTCCCTCTCGACCTTTGTTCCTTGTTGGCCAGACCTCTATTGGACATGTGCTATAGGGGTGTCTCTCTCCGTTGCAAACAATCATGCACTAGCTATCTTCGTGAATCTCCTCACCTCACTTTTCTATCTCGGAGATGCATGCGTGATATGTTTGCACAAGAAACGAAAAAACACACTCTCTAATTTATCGTTTGTTGTCCCTTTCTCTTTCACACACATACTCTTTTTGCACACCCACTCATTGTCCTTCGCACGCACTTGATCTCTCTCGACTTAGGCACTCTCTTCGGTCCATAGCATATAGATTTATTGAAGTCAAACATCACAAAGTTGGACCATGTATGTGGAGAAAAATATTTACATCTATAACGGCAAACATATACCATTAGATTCATCATGAGATGTAGTTTCGTATGATGTATCTTTGGTATTGTAGATATAAATAACATTTGCGTAAACCTAATCAAAGTTTCCAAAGTTCGACTTCTAAAAAATGTGCATGCACTGCATTATCGAGCGGATGGAATATCTCTTTCCCCCTCTCAGCTATCTAACACACCACCCAGCCTTATCAGGGCTCCTCTATCTCTCTCAAACTTTATATATATCCCTAGTTCACACATACACATGTCTCGCTCGCGCTACATATAGACCCATCTAACACTCTCCTAAGTACCATAAGGCTGAGTGACACGCACCCCTTAAGTACCATAATCCCTCACTCCAGCATAGGCGCACGCACTCCCCCCCTAAGTATGATTATCTCTCACTAGCCATCTGGAACACATGTATTGTCTTCTTCCATCCATACATCTATCTGGATATCTCCCGGGGTATCTTCTATCATGCACACACCTTGTCACTCGATCTCCCACCCATGTAGTCCCATCACGATCTCCAAGGGATCTCTCTATGACAAACATACACTCTCTCCTCCCCATGTCTGCATTTTCTCTGTACGTCTCTCTCGACCTCTCTCCCTTGTTTGTCAGACCTCTCTTGGCCACGTGATAGGGGTCTTTCTCTCTCGGTTGCACACAAGCACACACTATCTCCTCACCTTTCTTCCGTTGTCGAAGATGCATGTGTGATATGTTTGCATAAGACACACACGCCTTTTCTCTACTTTTATCATGTGTTGTCCATGTGTCTTTCACACACGCACACACACTTTTTTCACTCACTCTTTCTGTTTCACTCTCTCACATCCATAAGCATATGGATGTTTTGAAAAGTCAAACCTCATAAAAGTTTGACCAAGTATATGTGGAGAAAAATATTTACATCTGGAACGATCAATAGATTCATCACAACATGTACTTACTTCATACTATCATTTATCTTTGGTATTGTAGATATAAGAAATTTCTTTATAAACTTGGTCAAAGTTTCAAAAGTTTGACTTTAAAAAATGTTGGCACTACATTATCAAACGGAGGGAGTTGCTCTTTCTCTCTCTCTATCTGCTATCTCTCATGGGCCTCCCCTCTCACTCGAACTCTCTATACCGACGGATTATACGCTCATTGTGCCAGTGTATAGCTTCGTATATTGTTTAGTTGACCGGTCAACTAGTCCACATGCTGCCTTGTCAGCTCGTGTTCTCTATCTTCGTGTGCTGGCCCATGTGGCAGTGGGTGAAAATAAGTAAACTAGAGGCCCATCTGACACGCGGTGAAGTAAGCAAAGTTGAAACCACTTGGGGTAGCACCCCGCCCGCTAGTAAATTGAGGGCGCATTGAGGACACACTTATTCTGCGTGAAGGACGCGCTCGCGCACAATTTACCACTGCGTGGCGACATGCACAGAAGGACGCACTCATGCACACCCAGCAGGCCAGCACACTACGCACACCAGCACACGTGTACACCGGCGTCCCCGCTGGTTGATATGGACGGCGAGGCAGCCAACAAGTGAAGGCGGCTCGAGCCAAAACCGCATCCGGCGAGCCTGGACTTCATCAGCAGTCTCCCCGAGGACATGCTGCTAGTCACCATCGGCCTCCTCCCCACCAAATCTGTCGTGCGGACCTCCCTGCTCTCCCGGCGGTGGTGCCTCCTCTGGCGCCGCGTCCCCCTCAACCTCACCGTCGATAGCTGCCTCTGCGACGGGAATTGCAAACGCATGGCCCCAGTCTCCAAGATCCTTTCGTTGCACCCTGGGCCAGCCAGATGCCTTGACATCCACATCTTCAGAACCAACTCCAAGGTCCAAGCGAATTTCGACGAGTGGTTCTTATGCCCTGCCCTAGATGAGCTCGAGGAGCCCAGCTTTGAAGCTAGACGATGTCGCTCTCTGCCGCCGTCCGCGCTCCGCCTCATGCCAACGCTGCGCCGCACCAGCTCAGCTCCTGCTATCTTCCCCAGATTAATGCCGTGCCCGCCCATCTTCTCCCTCAACTCAAGCAGCTCGACCTCTTCGACATTGGCATCTCGAAGCAGGATATGTAGCACCTGCTCCGTAGCTATACCGCGCTCGAGTACATTCGTCTTGAGCAGATCCACAGGTTCATTAGCCTCCACATAGCCTTGACGAATCTCCGATGGATTTATGTGTCTTGCTGGCCCCGCAAAAAGATATCAATTGGGAAGAGATCACTCCAGCTGTTCCACGTTATGTTCATTGAGAATGTGCTTTTCCATGAGAGATTGCTTGTCTCTGATCTAGAAGGTCCAACAAATATCAGGGTCATTGATGCGCCGAAATTGACAGCGTTGGTGTACTCGTCTGCCAAATTCTCCGAACTCTTTATTGGATCCGTAATCATTCAGGTACAACACTTATCTTCTTCTCCGTCTTCTTGAAATTCAAATTTTTAAATTTCTTGTTGATGTATTTATGACAGTCTTCTAGAAAATGATTCCCACAAGCCTCACCCAGTCTATGGGCACAGTGAAGATCTTGGCAATAAAATCTATCGGCCCCAATCTGGATCAAGTTGTTAGGTTCCTTACATGCTTTCCATGCACGGAGAAGCTACTCATCGAGGTGAAACTTCTTTCCTATTAGTAAACGGTAAACACAACATAGCTCAATTTTTTTCGTAATTTTCCCAAATTATGATGACAAGTGTAGTGTTCAAAACTGCATCTATGCACTGCATTGAAAGAAATGTTTTCATTATTTTTTCTCATGTGATCAGGTGCATCTTTTTTGTTGTACTACTATAGTAGCCTAAGCTAGTCATAGTGGAAAGTTACTTAGACTAGTAACTCTATGGTTACCCTAAGAGCAAGTACTACCTCCGTCCTGGTTTACTCTTCCTATTTTGTAGTATCAAAATTTGACCATAGATTTAACTGACAAAATGTTAACGCATGTCACTAAAAATTATATTGTTGGATTCGTATTTGAACATAATTTCAAATGGTATAATTTTTGGTGACATGCATTGGCATTTTCTTAGGTAAATCTAATTTCTATTAGAAAAGGAGGATGACCCCCGGCCTCTGCATCTAGGAGATGCATGCGGCCATTTTATTGATTATTCTCGAGGACCTTACAAAGTAGAACCACAATATGCTTGAATCTGCCATCTTGGCATCTTAGGTAAATCTATGGTCAAAATTTTACACTAAATATGAGGTAGTACAAAAGTGGGCTGTAACGGCCCTCCACTATGTAGGCCAAAACACGTGCCAAATTCACTTGTTGTGCATTTGGCATCGATGCCCCTCCATTGCTCACCTGGTGCCCCAATCTGGATCACCTACTTTGTTCCGATGCCAAATTAACTCACGCATTGAAAAAACACTTGCGTGGGAGAGAGAGAGAGGACCGAGGCAATAAAAAACACTTGCTTGGGAGAGTGAGAGGGTGGTGTAGATGGTTTGATTGATTTGTTAATACATGTGGGTCTGTGTGCACAACGGTGCCAACTCTCTCACATCGCGAGAGCGGTGCCAAAATCTTTTGATCTGACATCGATGCGTATTATGTGGCATACTTTTAAGAAATATGGCATCTGCCACATAGTGGAAGGGAGCAAATGCCCAAGCTCTTCACGTGCTCCTAGGTAAATGAGAGGAAAGAGAAAGAGAGAGAGAGGGAGAGGGAGAGAGAGGGAGAGAGAGAGAGTGAAAAATATCACTAGCCGGCCAACCCTATCATATGAGCGAATGATATTGGTACCTCTTGATGACACGACAATCTTATACAGCTAGCTGCTCTAATATGTTCTCTTCTTTTGCAGATAAAAAAGACCTGAAAGTGAAAAATGTGCTGCACTATAACAATCTCATCGAATGCCTTGATCTCCGTCTTACAGAAATTGATTTGATCGACTACCGAGGCAGCACATCTGAGCACTACTAGGAAAAGGGCTATAGATGGAATTGACACTAATGGCGCACCAGAGAAGTGGTGCGCCACTACTATATACTAATGGCGCACCATGTGGAGATGCGCCATTAGTGTTGAAGACACTAATGGCGCACCAGGCACATGGTGCGCCACTAGTAACAAAATGTTTTTTTTCATTTTTTCAAACATACTAATGGCGCATCCGGGCAGAGTGCGCCATTAGTAGTTAGAACTACTAATGAGAGCACCAGCCATAGAGTGCGCCACTACTGTATTTTTTTTACTTTTTTGCAAAACTACTAATGGCGCACCGTTGCATAGTGCGCCATTACTAATTTAAACTTCATGGGCACTTTTTTTTACTTTTTGATATCATGAATATTTTTAAATTTCATGGGCACTTTTTGAATTCATGAATTTTTTTTTTCAAATTTGATGATATTTTTTCATATTCCATATGAAAAATATTGAATATTCATGAGGACACTCGATCTCGATCCCCCTCCCTCTCGATAGCTATCCCCCTCGCCAGATCCCCCTCGCCGCCGAGCACCCCCCACACCCTCCCCCCACTCCACTGCCGCCGCCGACCCCCGGCCCGCACCCTCCGCCGCTCCACCACCGCCGACGAACCACCGCACCCTCGCCCGCTCCACCGCCGCCACCGACACCCCGCACCTTCATTACCGACCCGTCAAAGCCCAGTCGTGTTGTTGTGAGGAGTGGCAAAAGGAAGATCATCAGAATGGATGGAGTAGCCAATGAGCAAGACTTCGACAAGTACGGCGACCCGAAGATTGAACATGATGACGACGATGAAGTAGCAGCATACACCATAAGAACAAGCAGGACCACCCTACCTAAAGGACGTCCGTTCCATAGAAGAACTCCATTTGCGAAAAAGAAGGGCAAGAAGATTGTGAACAAATAGCTAGCTAGCTAAGATCGATTGTATTTAAATCATAGTCTTCATTTCTCAATTGTATTAGATGGGCACTTTTTGAATTCATCAATATTTTTTCAAATTTGATGAATATTTTTAAATCTCGATCGCTATCCCCCTCCATCTGCACCTCACCCTCCCCTGCTCCACGGCCACCGCCGACCCACCGCATATATGTTACTCCCGAAAGCATATAAAGTTTGTCAAATTTGGAGCTATGGATATTTAGTTATGATTTAAACAAGTTTGAACATATTTAAACACAAATAAATATCAAACATCATTTTAAATGTTGTTAACATCGCAACAAACT
The DNA here is from genome assembly GCF_003073215.2 of Triticum urartu. Taxonomy (NCBI): domain Eukaryota; kingdom Viridiplantae; phylum Streptophyta; class Magnoliopsida; order Poales; family Poaceae; genus Triticum; species Triticum urartu. The sequence goes on along the minus strand of NC_053028.1, from coordinate 528,164,062 downwards.
GCATATTATTTTTCTACATGAAATTCTGAGCATCTAGCATATGTGACATGTTATATTTGGATGCATGCATAAAAAGATATGTGCAAAAAAAAAATGCATAAAAACAAAAATTGGGGAGCCTAAGAATCAAACCCAGGACCTCCCAGTGTGTGTGATGCATGCTGACCAGTCGAGCTAGTGTGTGTCTTCTATTTCGTATAAGGTTAGGTGGAATATAACCTGAGTGCTCGAATTGTAATAAAAAATTACTAATGGCGCACCGCGGGGAGGTGCACCATTGCTGTCGTCGTACTTATGGCGCACTAGGGGGAGGTGCACCATTGCTAACCCTCCCCCACTCCACCTATTCCCCTCTGGCCTCTCTCCCTCCCTCGCCAGATCCCCCACACTCGACCTAACCTCGCCGCAGCCGCCTCCCTCTCCCCTTCGCCGCCTCCCCCCCAGCCCCCCCCCCCCCCCAGCGCCGCCTCCCTCGCCTCGGAGCCGCCCCACATCCACCAGGAGAGGAGGCCCCACATCCACCAAGAGAGGAGGCCCGTGACCTCCCCGCCGTCTATCCCCGCCTTCCCCAAGCTCGCCGTCTCCGCCCTCCGTCATCTCCGCTCCGGCCACCACCTCATCATGGTTAGGTAACCCTCCTCCCTCTGCCTCTCTTCTCCTCTCTTCCTCCTCTCCTCCTTCCTGGCCATGCCCTCTTCTCTCTTTTGCTAGGTTTAGGTCAAATCCCTCTCGAATTTAGGTCAAATTAGGTTCAAAAAATGAGTTAGCGATTTGTGATTTCGCTGATGATATAGGGCATCCTGCAGTATTGGGGGAACACATGGTCTTTTGTTAATCTCCTGTGGCTGTGTGGTTAGGGTCTTTAAAAATTCAGTAATTCACCCATTGCCCATTGAACATGGTGATGTTACAGAGCACCAGACTGGGCACAAGCCAAACAGAAAGGAAGGAGAATCAATTTTGGTAGAACCACAAAAATCTTGCAGATTTTGGTGAAGAGGAGAAAAAATGCAGTCAACTCTCACTCTCACCAAAGCAGACATACACCATTGCTCTGATGCAACTTGTGTTGTCAAGTATCTGACTCGTGCGGGTTAAACTTATCTTTCAGCAGCAGGGGAAGGTTTAGAATTTGCTAAACTGACTCATCTTGCAGAGAGCAGTCAAATGTTTCAGAACCATGGGGGTTATTTTCTTACACTAACCACCTGGTTTAGTTACTTTTGTGGTGAAGGAGGACGGTTGTATGGCCCTGCACAAGTTCAGTTCAGCTTTGCTGTCTGAATATGTTGCAGATCTCCGTGTCGTTGTCTTGAGATTGATTATTTCATGAATATGTTGAGGGGATTTATGTTAACTGAAAGTTCAGGGTTTGTTACTGTCTGAATCTACTTGTTGAATTGGCTGATGAGCGCAAGTAATAGTTATCAGTAGTAACAGTTGTCAGTTGATGATTAGCTTATGCTGTGCTTGTCTGTTCTTGTTCTTATTCCAGGAGGAGTTTGAGGAGTACACGGAGAAGGCCAATACGCTGCCGGACACCACCACCAACGAGAGCAAGCTCTGCCTCTACAACCTCTACAAGCAGGCCACCGCCGGCCCCGTCAACACCGGTACATGCATTCACATTTTACGCGCCTTTTTCTTTTCATCTTCCTACTAGTTTTAGTAGTAACAAGTGTAATATCAGGTCTGATTTGCTGTTGAAGTCAGATTCGTGTGTCCTCTGTATAAATAAAAACTATCTAATTGGTTTGACATGCTGCTTGCTTGCCCTGTCCTGCTTAGCACTGAAGGGTGACTCTATCTGATTGATTGTGTGCGCGCATATATATATCGTTAGAAAAGATAACCTGATGAAAAAGGAAAAATACACAACCCCCATCTAATTGCTTCAACTAGTCCAACCAACCCCAGGTGGTCACTTTACATAATGTTGTAGATCATTGTAGTGTCGTAATGACTAAGACTGTTGCATTGGAGGTTCATCTTGCAAACATATCAGAACTTGCAAACATTTTATTACTTGTGGCATTGGAGGTTCATCTTGTCTTGAGGCAAACAAATCAGCATTGGAGGCTCATCTTTATTACATATCAGAACTTGCAAACAAATCTGTGAAGGACTTGTAAAGTTGCTGGGTTTTGTCTCCGACCATTGTGTCGTGATGAATTTGCAGGTACCCAGAGAGGCCCTTGAGTTTGTCGGAGTGTCGATTAACTTCCGTTCTGGCAAATTCGGGTACTCCATATGTCCTATTTTCAGCAAAGGTCATGCTGAAATTTTCCGTGAATTTTAGCATGACTTTGCTAAAAATAGGACATATGGGGTACTTGTGACTAATGTTGATTATCTTCTGCTCAAAATTTATGTTGCTATAATGTTGTATGATAATGTTGTAAGGGTACTAATTGGTCTCTTCTGCTGCTTATTAGAGATGGGGGGAAGCAGCCACCGCCGCTCTGCCTCACCGGAGTACGAGTTGGATGCTTTCGAGTTCTTCACTATCATACTTTCTTCTTCAGTATCAACCACGAGGCGGGTATATAAAACGAGAGATCTCCCCTTCACCCATCTCATTATGATAACTCTGTTGTTTGCTACATCACTCCTTGTCCCAAATTGCAGAGGCTACCTGACGCTTTTATGAAGATGCTGGGTGAAGATCCGCCAGATAATGTGAAGCTCCGACAGGCCGGCAGCAGGGTTCGCAGGCTGTGGGACGTGGAGTTGGTGATCGAGGAGGGCCACATGTACCTGTGCCGTGGCCGGGAGAAGTTCTACAGTGCCTACGACCTGCGGACCGGGTACTTTCTTCTCTTGAGGTACGACGATGACGCCACAATGCTCATCATGAAGGTTTTCAACAAGACTATGTGTCGCATGCGCTACGCTGAAGATGAAGATGCCAGTGCGTTCTGCCTCTTCTTATTCCTCCATGTTTAGCTTTGTCTCACATCGATTGTTAACGGTCATTGTTGCATTTGGACATGCAATGGGAGCAGCAGCAGTGACACTGGCTACAGCCAAAGCAGCAGCGATTATGGCTGTAGCAAAAGCAACAGCGATTCTAGCCTTAGCGAAAGCAGCAGCGATTCTGGCAGCAGCGAAGACAACAAGAAGGATGATCCGGACTGGAGTGGGGGAGAAGTGGAGCAGAGTGGGGATGAGGAGCTGCAGGATGACAATGGGCATCAGGCTGAGGATGACCAAGCGCTGGTGGTGGCTGACCAAGGGCAAGAGATGGTGGTGGCTGACCAGGTGCAAGAGATAGTGGTGGCTGACCATGGGCAAGAGATGGTGGTGGCTGACCATGGGCAAGAGATGGTGGTGGCTGAGGGTGGCCTCGCGATGGTGGTGGTGCCTGACAATTACCACGCACCGGTGGTGGCGCCGGCGATCTCATAGCTGGGCGACATGACCACGCCAATTGTGGTAGAAGACTACATCCCACAGCTGCCTCCACCGCCTCGCCGCTCTTGGCGCATCAGGCTGAGGAAGGAGAAGGAGAAGAATAATGAGAACTGAACTATGTCAGGTATGTCAGATCTCCAAAATGATATATATTAGTTACCTATTTATCTCTAATATGCTTAGTTTCCTATAGGTTAGCTCCAAAATTACTTATGTTAGCACAAAATGATCAAGTTTACATAATAAGCTTATAGTCTTCTTCTTATTCTTCTTCTTATCCAAAATGACATAGGTTAGCTTCATTTTACCTAAGTTGGCTCTAATATGCTAACTTAGAGCTTATATGCTTAGTTTCCTATAGGTTAGCTCCAAAATTACTTATGTTAGCACAAAATGATCAAGTTTACATAATAAGCTTATAGTCTTCTTCTTATTCTTCTTCTTATCCAAAATGACATAGGTTAGCTTCATTTTACCTAAGTTGGCTCTAATATGCTAACTTAGAGCTTATATGCTTAGTTTCCTATAGGTTAGCTCCAAAATTACTTATGTTAGCACAAAATGATCAAGTTTACATAATAAGCTTATAGTCTTCTTCTTATTCTTCTTCTTATCCAAAATGACATAGGTTAGCTTCATTTTACCTAAGTTGGCTCTAATATGCTAACTTAGAGCTTATATGCTTAGTTTCCCATAGGTTAGCTCCAAAATTACTTATGTTAGCACAAAATGATCAAGTTTACATAATAAGCTTATAGTCTTCTTCTTATTCTTCATCTTATCCAAAATGACATAGGTTAGCTTCATTTTACTTAAGTTGGCTCTAATATGCTAACTTAGAGATTATATGCTTAGTTTCCTATAGGTTAGCTCCATAATTACTTAAGTTAGCACAAAATGATCAAGTTTACATAAGAAGCTTATAGTCTTCTTCTTATTCTTCTTATTCTTCTTCTTATTCTTCTTCTAGTCTTCTTCTTCTTCTTCTTCTCTTCTTCTTCTTCTTCTAACTTCTTGTTTATCATTTTGCAGATTTGATTTAATTCACGGAAGCTTGCATGGATGGAGTGCTTCTTTTCCATTTGTGTTTTTATTTTGTATCAATGTGAAACTTTTGTGAATTGATGGATAACGGTGTTGAATGAACATTGTGAAACTTTCGTAATATGTAACGATGGAACTATGTGTTGGCTATGTATGTATATATGATGAAACTTGTGTGTTGGATATGATCTGGTGGACGCAGGTAACATCGTTACATATGGCCCCCTGTATGTAAGCTAAGCAGATCTGTGTTGTATGTTATCTCTAATATTTTTTAACCTGTGAAAATATCAGAAATGAAAAAAATCCCTAATATTCATACTAGTGGCGCACCACACAAGACACTAATGGCGCACTGTTATAATCACACTAATGGCGCATCACCCAACAGTGCGCCATTAGTATGCCAAAGCACATGGTTAAATATGGCCCCCTAGGAGGCATACTAATGGCTCATGGTGTTCTATACTAATGGCGCACTGCTTGGTGCGCCATTAGTATACCAGATACTAATGGCGCACCGGTGGTGCGCCATTAGTAAGAAATACTAGTGGCGCACCAGCAGTGCGCCATTAGTGGGCAAAACTCGTGCGCTATTAGTAGCCCTTTTCCTAGTAGTGGAGATTAAATTGGCCAGGTTCTTTGTTCTAAAGGCAAGTGTGCTCAAGGTAATGAGGTTTGGCGTTCTCTGGCACAAAAATGAATGGCGTGCTGATCACCGCAAGCGTCTAAGCCTAAATGACAAAGTCTCCACAGAAGATGAATTTGTTTTTGAAACATCAAGTGGCCAGAGATTCGAAAATTTATTTTCCCATTAGTGACTTGTCAGGGCGGTGGCTTTTAGTTTGTACGATAATGCTGCATCCACCTAAAGTAACGAATGTTCTTACGTAAACTTCCTGAATTCCCTCTTCGTAGGTGCAACATTACTCCTAACATTTGTAATATCAGTTTGAAACTTGTAATATTGCCGTGTCCTATTCCTACGTTTTCAAAATCCTGTGAACCAAAGAGGTCCTGAGTTGGTGATGATGTTGTGCCTGCCATGTTTCACCAATAGCCGTCGGATCTAGATCTGACGCATACAAACCAAACTTCTCCAGTTTTGTAAAAAGATGTCCGCAATTGTTCCCTATTTACAAATAACTCCTTGTCTCTCACAATTAGCCTTATCTCCTCCCACCACATCTAGAAGGCCATGGAAAAATCTGGCGCGATGGCCGCTGTTGGCGCCGTCCACTCCCAATCTTGGTGTTCTATGCAATGCATGGGCATCTACGCACGGGAAATTGTGTCGAACATGGCTAGTTGTAAGTAGGCTAGCTCTATAGCCATGATGATAGTGACTGCAGACAGTGAGGCTGACTAATGTGTTATGCCGAACACGGCGCCTATACTCAGGTGTCATCTCCGGCACAGGGTCTTGTCACTTCACTGCGATAAGCAACACGTAATAATTTGACAAACGGGTAGTACAGTGCTACTACATTGGTAGTACTACTACTAGTACTAGCACCACCGTCTGGATTTAGTAGTACTACCACATCCATCTGGATTTAGTATTTGACTAGCAATATCTAGTAATGCATGTCACAAAAATTGTACTACCCCCTTTGTAAATAAATACATGGTGTATTGTTTTATTCCGTCCGGTAGATGGCTTAAATCTGAAGTCTCATCAATCAGACTACTATTGTACTCATCGAGCGCTCAGCTTTCTAAGCTACCAACAAAAAATTGGAATCAAAGACTACTATTGTACTCCCTCCGTACTGGTGCATTAGTCACGTTACGAAAACCAAATAGTAATCCCAAAACTTTTAGTCGTGGTGCATTCAATACCCACCTCGTTCCCTGTTTCTTGCCACGAAAAAATAAATCACCCAATACAAATATGAGACGTGGGGTGCATATGCATCCAATGACTTGAGACTACTCCCTCCGTCTAGGTGTATGACTAGCCACAATGAAGAGTAACCTGCACTAGTACTACCATTCATAGTGGGTAGTAATGTAAGTATGGTAACATGCAAAGCCTCATTTATTAGGTTATAGACTCATATTGCATTGGGACATGTGATGTTACAGTAATAACTAGCTAAGTTACTCAAACTACCTCTCTCCTCATTAACTCATTGCTACATAAGAAAATTTGTTGAGTTGGACTCGATGTTACTGCTGAAGTTACTCCCACTGTGGCTAGTCTAAGTCATCTTAGAGCAAGTGAAAAAGAGGAGTGGGCTCTCATGCAAGGGCCTAGCTATATGTGGATTCCTAGGCCGATATACAATAAATATTGAGAAAGAGAGAGAGAGAGAGAGAGAGAAGATGAGAAAAAGTAGTACTCTTATAGCCAGCCTTATAGCTAACCTTATTGTATGAGTGGCTACAAGTGATGGCTCTACTATAACATGGCAACATCATATACCCAGCAGCTGGCTATACTATTAAGTATTAACCATGCTCCTAGGTTGTGCACCGTGACCAAGACTAAGGGGAAAGCGAGAGAACTTAATGTCTTTTTGCTAATTAATAGGATTACTTGCAATGAACTAACCACTGCATGTCATGTTTGGTAGTCTCAAGTCATTGAAAGCATGCACGGCCCACATCTCTCATTGGTTGATATGTAACGAAATAATAAACAAGGAGTGAGTTAATGTACCGTGCCTAAGTGTTTTCGGACGGAGGGGGACACAACTTCATTGACTTACTGCACCCGCGTTTGGGTGAATGACTCGTGGGCCCAACAGGTGGCTGGCTCACCTATCATACAACCAAAGGCAGGTGCAGTAGAGGGCTGAGGAGTACATGGCCAACACACACGTAAATGCAACACAATCTTCACTTCTCATATAAAGGCTCCCCGCCAGTCCAATCTATGAAATCCTACGCACCTACGCACCCTAACCAAGGGCAAGAGTGATCACTCCAATCGCAAGATCAATTGACTAAAAGCTAGTCCCATGGAGGCGATGAGCGCGAGCATCAGCCAGCTGTGCCAGATGGTCCACGACGCCGGCCTGTGGCCCGGCATCGAGGAACGTCTCTAGGTCGTGCTTGAGGCTGCCAGGGCGAGATGCCACTTGGATGACAGCTTTTTCTCCTTGTTCGACAAGGTCCTCGTTGGCTTCCTCGACAAGTTCACCGTCGTCAAGAAGCTCGCAGACGACCTTGACGTACACCTACAGCCCACGCGCCTAGGCTCTGCGATGCCCGCCACCCTCAACGGCCTCTATGGTGACAACCTCTTCGACGCACTGGTGGCCCTGCTACTACCCGCCATGACACCGGAGAATGTCCACCTCGAGTTCGAGCTCGCCGCGCAGCACCTGGCGCAGCAAGACACCGTTGACATAATCACCCACGTCTACGCGCAAATCGTCCACAAGGACTACTATGTGCCAGAGGAGGACGATAGGTCGCTGGCCTTCTTGACCCGCAGGGCAACCTTGGACGGCATTGTTCAGAAGCACGTTGAGCTCTCCGCCAACGCCGCTACTCCTCACACGTCGGTTGGTGACCCGGCACACTAGGGTGTGAGGATGTCGTTGATGGATCCGTATGTATCTTTATCTTTCCGTCAAATCCATGTAGTAGTATATGGTACTACTAGTAATTATCTTACCTTTCACAACAACTTCATAATTTTCGTACGTACTCCATGCATGAACCGCACCAGAACCAAACTTCTCATTACTCTAGGGAAAATCGTTATTTCTATCTATCGGTCGCGCCATGGAGCAAAATCCAATTTTACAAGTTTCAAGTTCAAAAGGGAAAGCCTGTCGTGTTTGCATACGTCGCACCCCCACACGGTTGGTCCGGCACGCCGCAAGGGGGAATGCATGTTGTGTTGCATTTTCACTTATAAGTGGGACCGCAGTTGAGCAAACCGACTATCGGCAAACCCCCACCCCTCCCACCGCATAATGGCTGAGAAAACAGGAGGGAGAAGACATGGCTGTAGCACGGACTCCAAGAAAATTGGTGTCGGATGGGAATCGTGTGGGTGGCATGTGCCATACTGCTAGACGTGAATGCTATTTATGGCCCATGCCACCCCACTATATCGAGCCTATATCGAGGTGCTGGTTACGTAGAACAAATTTCCTGGAGTCCGTGCTCAACCCTCCTCTATCTCTCTTCTCAGCCAGCCAGCAGACGCGAGGATCCTATCGTCTGTTTTCTCACATGCGTACCCACATGTTAGTGAAAATGCAAGAGGACCCACTGAACCTGCTCATCTTTCACCTCAACATGCTGGTGATGAAAAACAAATCCAATAAAGATCTTTGGTGGCCGCTTTTGGAGTTACTCAATAGTAAGATTCTATTTACAATTTAACCCAAGATGCACATCACGTGGCTTCAACTACCACTCCATTTTCTTGCAGGACACGACCTGGATGCTAGATGTCCCACATGTCGGCAAAAGGAGGAAGAACTCGACCAAATCTTCTCCACATTTAGACCAGAGGAGTAGGAAACACAGCAAGCCCTGTGCCTACATCATACTACTATGTACAAGCCACCTCACGCAGTCACGCTATCACCATATTTCTCGGCCTCCGTGTGACATCTAGCTCTAGTTGATCTAACTAGCACTAACTATTGGTTGGTTCTATGTGATGTGGCAACTTCATACTACTACGGATGCTGGCTATACTACTACGGCACTAAAACTCCAAGAAGTGAGTCGAAAACCATTTATAAATTGAGTTTATGACATGCATATGAAAGTGTACCATTCCTTACATACAACAAGTCATCAACACACAACGACAACGAGGATACATGTTGGATTATAGATTAGTTCCAACAAAACATTCTAGTAAATACTAAAGTTTTCACCACACAACAAATAACAAGCAATGAAATGAACTTCAGCCCAACCACTCCTCGGCATTGGAAACACTTGCTTTGAACCAGAAGAGTTTCTCTGGGAAGGGCCAACTATTGGCAATCTCAAGACCAACGCAGGACTGGTCATCTAGGCTGAAGCGGCCTATTTCATGACCCATATTGTGATAGCCACAGTAGGAAAGCATAGCAATGCCCGAGGTATAAATACAATTGCTTCTCATAAATGGTAGTAACATTGTGTCAACAGCAGCTGGATCGCCTTTCACCATGATTGGATAGTTTTGTCAAAGGAAGAGCGAGTTTCCTCCAAGAGTATCAATACTAAACCAGGGAGAAGGTGTTGGCACTAGCATAGTACTATCCACCCCGAATACCCTACAACGGATGTTGGAATAGGTCTGGAGAGTGCGGCCATGGGAGACAACACCTGCTTCCTTAGTCACATTAGCGGTGCCCTGTATGCAGACATGAAGAGGTGATCCATCGAAATAAATTGCCAGGCGCCACTGAGTACTCCTATATGGGTCCTCATGCTCGTGATCATAAACATCGTCATCTCCCCCTTGGTTATAAAAATTTTCAAGTATAGGTGGTGGAATGTTCACAGGACCTTAGAAACACAAGAAGGTTAATTAGTAAAGGGAAACTAACTAGCCCACATGCATGTGGATGAAATAATTATAATTACGGTGGAAGACAAATGTACCGAAAGCATAAGGATTCCATGCAAAAACAGTGCCACGAGTGGGGGCAGGAAACACAAGACCCTCATATTGAATTGCATCACAGTACTCATCCATGTATAGAAACTGATTTTTGAGCAATATCCATCGAGTCGAACCTTGAAGGACGGCAACAAGCTTGTCGAAGATAGTGAAGACACAAGCATTCCTATAACCCCAAGAGCAGTGACGAGTGTACACGTTCACAAGTTCCCACTCGCAGTTGTACCCAATATAAACAACCCAATCTCCACTTGCGCCTGCCCAAGCCTTACCCTCAAGGGATGGCATCTTAACATCACATGTATCATTATCAAGCAGCACCAACTTGCACAAGGCGAGGCCTCCGTCATCCACGTGCCAGTGAGCAAGGTCACGGTGAAGAAGATAGGGGAGATCAAACAGCTCCTGGACCCTTGGGTTCCTTGTAATGATGTTATTAGTCGAGGTGATGACGTCTCACCGATCAATGAGTTCCTCCACCATGTCATCATTCAAATCGGGGTAAGAATAATGGGGTCGTTTCCGGCCTGTTCCCTCCATGGAGAAGACGATCGAACAATGGCAGAAGGAAGGGTGAAAGCAAATGGAGGAAGGAGGAAGAGCGTGCGACAGCAGTTCCAAATCGAGAGGGAAAGGCCAAGAGTTGGTGGACGATTGCCACGGTACACGAAGAGGCGCCCCAGCCTACATAGACGTTCGTTCAGAAATTGTATAAAAGGACTCGCCGTCATCTCACTGACATGTTGGAACGAGACCACATGTCAACGAAACATGGTGTGTAATTTCTCGTGCAAAATGCGATCTGGCCGCGTTGGCCCGAGGTGCCGCATTACTTATCGACCTTCATTTTTTTAATGGCGTGCCGTTCAGTTTTGAAGCATGACTAACTGGATCAGACCTGTTACTTTGCTTTGAATGTCATACTTTCCGTTTGAACTATGGAATGGGTTGCTATTTTTTGAAATGCGTTGTATTTGTCCGCCACGGGTTTAGAGCCTGACTTGTGGGCCTACCAGGTTGATACGTACACAATCAGGAGATGATTTTATGTGGAGAGGATGACAGCAGGGACCCACCAAGGTCATGGCAGTACGCAAGCAAGTGCCTCCTTATTTCAAGCCAATAAAAATGGCTCCTCCTAATGGATTTCTGACATCTGGGTCCCATTCCATTGTCAACGTAGTCAATAAATGAGAGAATTGCACAACGAGCAGCTGACACCAGGGACCCAGCAGCTCGCCCAGTTATTTTTGTTTTGGGTTAATTTGATAAATGCCACTCCAGATCTGGTGATTCCGAGAAATGCCACTGCAATTTCTGAACTTTGAAAAATGCCATTTCATGCCATTTCTACACTACTGGAAACAGCTTCTTTGCCGTCCGCCGTGGCGGACAGCAAAGGCATGGATCACGGACGGCAAATGTCTTTGCCGTCTGCCAGCAGACGGCAAACTGTCCGTCTGAACATGTGCCAGCAAAGGCCTTCTTTGCCGTCCACTTCCTGGAAACGGACGGCAAAGGATTTTGTCGTCCGCCATCTGAGGCCAGCAGACGGCAAAGACAACGGACGGGAGTGCGGTGGCATGAGTGCCGTTAGGGGGTTAACGACGCTGTTTGCCGTCTGCCAGCGGACGGCAAAGAGTCAAAGCTCTTTGCCGTCTGCTGACAGACGGCAAAGAGCTCAGCTAGGTAGTACTGGGAAGCTGCCATGTGGCCAGCTATGCCGTCTACCAGCGGACGACAAAGTGATTTGATTCTTTGTCGTCTGCCAGCAGACGGGAAAGTGACCAAATAGGCAGCCAGTGTTTCCCAGGTTTCACAGGTAGCTGCCATGTGTCCTCTTTGTCCTCCACTAGCAAACGGCAAAGAGGCTACATATCCCCTGTTTTTATTTGAATCCATTTAATTTCACAGGAATTCACACACAGATATATATATATATATATTCACATGCACAGCAAACATATGATGTATCCAACAGATAGCTCCATCCGTGACAACATACATACATAATAAGAAATAGAGTTCCATCCATACATATTACTGTAACATCACAATGTGCATCCAACACATTGTTCCATGCATGAATCCATATAACAAAGTTCCACATTTTTTTATCGATACAAACGAAAAAAAGAAAAGGGAAACTAGCACTCCATCCATGCAAGCTTCCATATAGTGAATTAAATATACAAAATGGGAAACAAGAGAGTTAGAAGAAGAAGACTAGAATCAGAAGAAGAAGAAGAAGAAGAAGAAGAAGAAAATGAAGAAGAAGAAGAAGAAGTAAGCATAATTAGGTAAAATGGAGCTAACCTAGATAACTGTGCCATTTTTGAGTGAACTAAGCATATTATGCCATTTTTTATATAACTTAGAGCTAACTTCATTTTGGAGAAGAAGAAGAAGAAAACTAGAAGAAGAAGAAAACTAGAAGAAGAAGAAGAAGAAGACTAGAAGAAGAACTTCTTCTTCTTTTCTTCTTCTTCTTTTTCTTCTTCTTATTTTCTTCCTCTTCCTTGATTTTCTTCATCTTATTATGTCATTTGTGGACTAAATAGGCTAAATTATGTCATAAATGGTCTAAATAGGCTAAACAAGAAGAAAAATGCCATTTTTAGCTTACCTAGCTAATTATGCCATTTTTGACCTAAGTAAGCATATTATGAGATATAACTTAGAGATTACTTCATTTTGGAGAAGAAGAAGAAAAAGAAGACTAGAAGAAGAAGAAGTTTAGAAGAAGTAAACTTCTTCTTCTTCTAGTCTTCTTCTTCTTCTTCTTAAACTTCTTCTTCTTCTAGTCTTCTTCTTCTTCTTTTCTTCCTCTTCCTTGATTTTCTTCATCTTATTATGTCATTTGTGGACTTAATAGGCTAAATTATGTCATAAATGGACTAAATAGGAAGGAAATTCCATTTTTGAGCTTACCTAGCTAATTATGCCATTTTTGACCTAACTAAGCATATTATGCCATTTTTTATATAACTTAGAGCTAACTTCATTTTGGAGAAGAAGAAGAAGAAAACTAGAAGAAGAGAAGAAGTCTTCTTCTTCTCCTTCTTCTTCTTCTCCTTCTTCTTCTTCTTCTTCTTCTTCTTCTTCTTTTCTTCCTATTCCTTCTTTCCTTCCTCTTCCTTGATTTTCTTCATTTTATTATGTCATTTGTGGACTAAATAGGCTAAATTATGTCATAAATGGACTAAACATGCTAAATAAGAAGAAAAATACCGTTATCACGGAGGTGTAGGAATGGTCGGGGCTGCGCCAGTGCTAGACGGAGGTGAAGGATCGGTCAGGGTTCCGATGTTGGTAGAAGGAGTGGTCGATGCTTGTCGGGAGCCATGCTGCACCAAAGATCATTTCCAATAATGTCTCGTTAGCAAGTTCGCAAACTGAAATGTGAATAGTAGTAAGCAATGACCATTCAAATCTAACTCACCGTGGTCGCTGGAGCAATCTGGGGCATCGGCGGAGGGGCCTCACCATTTTTCGCGCACATGGTCTGCACATTTGGTTCTCATGAGTCAGTCATATTAGATAGTAATGCGAACATTACGTGCATGATTGGGCTAATATGCACGAGAAACGTACCACAATGAGCTCGTATAGGGCCCGGTTAGCGTTGTCGTTCCAGTTCCTCTCCTCCTCCAACAGCTTAGCCGTCATGTCCTCCATTTCCTTTTGTGCCTCCTCCATAAGCTCCTTCATCTTCAATCTCTCTTTCTCAACAATAGCCTGCAACACACCACTCCTCATTAGCATTGTAATCATCGATGGACGCACACACAATGTAATGGAGGAAAGGTGAGAGAGTCCGTATAACTAATCGCCATGGCGATCTGCGCGGGCCGTGCACGAGGCGTTATCTCAGGATCAGAGCTACTCAGGCGCTTCTTGATCTGCGGGAGAGTCTTAGGACAACGTATCAGTCCATCACCAATTGCTAGAGAGCCATGGGACCTCCCACCACCAGATATCATCACCAGCTCTGTATCAAAAGGATCCTGGCTCGGGTTTAAGTCCTCCCCTTTCCTCGCCTCCCCCTTGTGTCTGTAATTCACAAGCTTGTGGTGGGAGGTCTTCTTGGTGAAGCTCTCTGGATCATCTAGGTCAGACTCTGTGAATGGCTTGGCCTTCTTGTACGGGGCCATATGGGCCACGCCATAGAGGTCGAACAGACCTGGCACAGGCTTCTTGTGGTGGTGCACCTGAGAGAGAGGAACAAAATATTAGTTAAGGGCTCAAGCTAGCATGAAGAATGATATTGCTATGTAAATAGGTCATTTTGGAGCTAACTAGCTAAGATTAGTTTAGGTCGTTATTGAGCTATCGAATGTAGTTATGCCATTTTTTAACTGACTAAAGCATATTAGGTCATTTTATAGAGATATCTAAGGTTCTTATGTCATTTTAGAGCTAAATATGTCATAAATGAACTATCTACCATGAAGAATGAATTGCATGAATCATGTAGCAAACCACATACCCAGTTATCCCTGTACTCAAACAGGTTGGAGCTCCCTTGATAGTGTGGCACACCTTCCATTAGGTCGCACTTATCCTTGGCCCTTTGGTGTTCGACTTTCCATTGGGCAGAACACCACACATCCACCAACGCCTCCCAACAGTCCATCTTATCCACACACCATCTCGGGGGCACCTAAGTGAGTCAAGAGAAATTTCAGCGCTACGCCTACGAATCAAATCAAGAAAACTAAGAGCAAGGCCTTAAGAATAGGTAATTACCTGCATGTACTTCTCCTTACTCAGAAACTTGTCGCGACACTTCTGTTTTCCCCTCTTAATACCCTTCGAAGCGTAGTAGTCTCGAACGGCCTGCACCCGAGCCTCGTGCCTTAAGTTCTGAAGTAGGCGCTTGCACTCATTTTTGACAACCATACACGCGGCCTCTTGCCCTCCCTCTGAAACCCTGTAGGAGGTCTGCAATCAAACAAGACAACACTGATTAGTACAATCACTAGGTAGTTTTGATTTTTAATTATGTAAAGGAGAAATTACCCAAAATCGACGGAAGACAATGTCAGCCACCGTCTTGCACAAGACACCATTGACCCTCTCCTCCGGCGGGGCCGGGGCAACCGAGTACAGCTCCCAGGTCAGTGCTAGCTGTGAAACCTGACCCTCACCGGGCAACGTGACCCACCCAGGGAAGTGTTGCCGGCAAAGCACACCAAGGACCTGGTTGGGCCTACGGGAACCACGGGGGCATACCCAGCCCCTGCAGTATGACAAGGCCAACGCATTAGATATTAATTTGAAGGAACATGAAGGCAAAAGGTTAAAAAATAGTAAATGCACTTACTCCAACCCTTTAGGCGCAATCAACCACCTCTGGTCGGGGGTCGTCGGCACGGGCGGGAGCTTTGTAGCGCCACGCTTGTAGACCTTCTTGCCCTTCTCAACCAGCTCGTCATCATTGTAGCTATCATCTGAAAAGGTGTCCTCGCTACCATCCCCCGAGCCGCTAGCCTCTGGAGTCTCGTGGGCCGAAGACCCCGTGACCGGAGTCTTCTGGGATGAAGACCCCGTGACCAGAGTCTTCTGAGACAAAGACTCTAGGACCGAACTCACGTAGGGAGAAGGATAAGTGACCCGAGTCTGGTCGGGGGAAGGATCATCGACCGAAGGATCATGGACCAGAGTCCGAGATGGGTCCACGTCAGATAGAGCACTCCTGTGGTTGGGTAAACCAGCTGAGGGTGGCGGCGAGGAAGGCGTAACAGCCTTCCAACCTCTCCCGCTGCCACATCCACCTCTAGCAGGCTTCTTCGTCCTCCCCCGACCTCTCCCAGCCGAAGAAGAAGCGCCCACCCCAGTTTTTTGCATACTGTCTACTACCTCTTGAGCTTGCGTTGGATTTCCCCGAAGAGGAAGGGATGATGCAGCAGAGTAGCGTAAGTATTTCCCTCAGTTTTTGAGAACCAAGGTATCAATCCAGTAGGAGGCCACGCTCAAGTCCCTCGTACCTGCACAAAACGATAGCTACTCGCAACCAACACGATTAGGGGTTGTCAATCCCTTCACGGTCACTTACGAGAGTCAGATCTGATAGATATAATAAATTTTGTATTTTTGGTATAAAGATGCAAAGTAAAATGTAAAAACAAAGCAAGATTAAAGTGATGGAGATTGATATGATGAGAATAGACCCGGGGGCCATAGGTTTCACTAGTGGCTTCTCTCAAGAGCATAAGTATTCTACGGTGGGTGAACAAATTACTGTTGAGCAATTGACAGAACTGAGCATAGTTATGAGAATATCTAGGTATGATCATGTATATAGGCATCACGTCCGTGACAAGTAGACCGAAACGATTCGGCATCTACTACTATTACTCCACTCATCGACCACTATCCAGCATGCATCTAGAGTATTAAGTTAAAAATAGAGTAACGCCTTAGGCAAGATGACATAGAGAGATAAATTCATGCAATATGAATAAACCCCATCTTGTTATCCTCGATGGCAACGATGCAATACGTGCCTTGCTGCCCCTTCTGTCACTGGGAAAGGACACCGCAAGATCGAACCCAAAGCTAAGCACTTCTCCCATGGCAAGAACTACCAATCTAGTTGGCCAAACCAAATGGATAATTCGACGAGACTTGCAAAGATAACCAATCATACATAAAAGAATTCAGAGAAGATTCAAATATTATTCATAGATAGACTTGATCATAAACCCACAATTCATCGGTCTCAACAAACACACCGCAAAAAGAAGATTACATCGAATAGATCTCCACCAAAGAGGGGGATAACTTTGTATTGAGATCCAAAAAGAGAGAAGAAGCCATCTAGCTACTAACTATGGACCCGAAGGTCGGAGGTAAACTACTCACACTTCATCGGAGAGGCTATGATGATGTAGAAGCCCTCCGTGATGATGGCCCTCTTCCGGTGGAGCTCCGGAACAGGCCCCAAGATGGGATCTCATGAATAAAGAAAGTTGCGGCGGTGGAATTAGGTTTTTGGCTCCTGTTCTGACAGTTTGGGGGTACATAGGTATATATAGGAGGAAGGAGTACGTCGGTGGAGCACCGAGGGGCCCACGAGGCAGGGGGCGCGCCCCCCACCCTCATGACCGCCTCTTTGACTCCCTGGAGTAGGGTCCAAGTCTCCTGGATCACGTTCGGTGAGAAAATCATGTTCCCAAAGATTTTATTCCGTTTGGACTCCGTTTGATATTCTGTTTATCCGAAACACTGAAATAGGCAAAAAACAGCAATTCTGGGCTGGGCTTCCGGTTAATAGGTTAGTCCCAAAATAATATAAAAGTGGAAAATAAAGCCCAATATAGTCCAAAACAGTAGATAATATAGCATGGAGCAATCAAAAATTATAGATACGTTGGAGACGTATCACTGTCTAGCAGCGCTCTCCGGAGGGGCTGGGCTGGAATAATGGAACAACCCCTTCCAGTAGCGCTCACAGGAGGATCGGGGCACTCTGGACCCTTGCCCATCATCCTGTCAACACCTGCAATGATAAAAAAGTAAACGAAATTAGTACAACATAAAAAAATGGATACCTGACATGAAAATAATAATATGTATATAATTTAAGTGTATCATAATCATGACCATAATAAAAATACACCTGATCAACACAAATATATATGGGGTCGGGGTGTGGTGTCAGGGTGTCGGGGTGTCAGGGTCTCAGTGTCAGGGTCGGGGTGTGGTGTCAGGGTGTCGGGGATTGGGGATGAGGGTGGGTGTGGTGTCAGGGTGTCGGTGGTTGGGGTGTCACGTGTCGGGGTGTCGGTGGTCGGGGTTGGGGTCGGGGTGTGTTGTCAGGGTGTCGGGGTGTCAGGGTCGGGGTGTCGTGCTGGGGTGTCATGTCGGGGTCGGGGTGTCAGGGTGTCGGGTTCGGGGCCGGGGTCGACCGCGGTCGTGGTGTGGTGTCAGGGTGTCGGTTGGTCGGCGGTCGGGGTCGGTGTGTGGTGTCAGGGTGTCGGTTGGTCGGCGGTCGGGGTCGGGGTGTGGTGTCAGGGTGTCGGGGTCGGGGTGTCGCGACGAGGTATCGGGGTGTCGATCGGGTGTCGGGGGTCAGGTCGGGGTCTCATTTTTCCTTTTCGTCTTCTCTTCTTCTCCTCCTCTTCTCTTTCTTCTTCTTCTTCTTCCTCTTCTTTCTTCTTCTCCTCCTCCTCCTCCTCCTCCTCCTCTTCTTCTTCTTCTTCTTCTTCTTCTTCTCCTTTTTCCTCTTCTTCTTCTTTTCTTCTTTCTTCCTCTCCCTCCTCCTGTTCCTCCCTCCTCCTTCTACTTCTTCTTCTAAAGTAAAACTAATCTAAAATAAACTAAAACTAATCTAAACTAAACTAAACTAAAACTAAAACTAATCTAAACTAAACTAAACTATGACTATAACTAAAACAAAAACTAAACTAAAATAAACAAAAAGAAACTAATTAAACAAAAAAAGGGGGAGGTGCTCACCTGGTGGTGGGGGAGGCCGGACGGCTGTGGCGGCCGCTGGAGGAGGCGGCGACCCGGTGGAGGGGAGGGGGGCAGACGGTCGCGGCGAGATGGCGCGGGGACGTCCGCGGCGCGGCTGCCTGACATGGAAAAGGTGGCGGGGCCGCTGTGGAGGTCGGGGAGGGGTGCGGGGCGGCCGGCTACGCCGGACGGGGTCGGCGGCGACAGCGTGGGCCGGTGTGGGTGGGGGATGGCGATGGAGGGGAGGGGGCGGGCGACGTGGAAGGGGCGGCTGGCGCGGTGGAGGTTGGGGGCCACAGGGGAGGGGTGCGGGGCGGCGGCGGCGCGGGTGTGGGTGGGGAGGAATGAGAGAGTGGAGAGAAGAGAGGGGGCGGGACGGCCGTTAACGTACCCGCCTCTTTGTCATCCGCCAACGGTCGGCAAAGAGGTGGGGCCGATGGGCTTGAGTTGGTTAAAAATAACAGGACCCACCCACCTCTTTGCCGTCTGCTAGTGGACGAAAAAGAACGGGCTGATGGCAAACAAAGTGTTTGCCATCAGCCACATCTTTGTCGTCCGTTTTCTTGTGGCTGACGGCAAAGACCTTCTTTGCCGTCAGCAAGCGGATGCAAAGAATGGGCAGATGGGAAAGAAGCTGATTCCAGTAGTGCTAGTGGCATTTTTCGAAGTCTAGAGTGGCGTTTTTCAAAGTTTGCAAAAATTCCAGTGGTGTTTTTCAAAAATTTTCAAAAAATGCAGAGGCATTTTTATGAATCCCCATAATTGGAGTGGCATTTATCTAATTTGTTTTGAGACGGAAGCAGGGTGTCAACTGGGTTGTGCGGGGCCCTCTGGCCTGTCTAGACAGCCTTTTCTTTTATGTTTACCATAGACCAGCCCAGTAGTTTTTTTTCTTTCTATCTGAAAATGGCTAGCCCAGTTTTTTTGTGATTTGTCAAGTAAGTCGCTTTGTCAGGCATGTTGGGCTGCAAATCTTTCAAGACAAGGAGAGCTTCATTTGGCTGGCCGAGAAAATGGCCTATCAGCAATGAGAAATGGGTTGTACACTTTTAGAACGCATCAAACCGGCAATTAGTTTCAAATTTCCTTTTTTTCATTTCGAGATTTTAAATTGCATTGATTTTTATGCATGGACAATTTGTTGGATTTTATATTGATATAAATTTATTTATAAAATTAGTTTGAATGTGACTCGAAATTTCGAGATTAAAAACAGTTTGGACCGCACCAAAATATGCAAAATTTCATATAATTTTTTAGCCGTGGCCACAATATGGGCTGTAATGCTATCAAAAAGAATATGGGCTCCAAAAAAAACCTTAAGAATTAGCAAATGGGTTGTAAATTATTATAAATAATGGCAGATGGGTTGTATGATGTTTTCCACAGATTTGAGGCTTTCCTAAAAAAAAGGTTGACGCACAAGCAGTGACTGTTGGATGTCCATCCAATGGCCGTCGTGCTTCTTCAATCTCTGCTCTTCCTGCTCTAGCCGCTCAAACAAGAGCCGGCGGGACTGCTTGCTCCCTCCTCCCGCGTCCGGTTGTGCTGTCGCGCAGGCCTCACCGCCCCACCGTACTCCCATCACTGGCTTAGCCATCCCTCTACTCACCCACACCTGCTATTATTCTCCGGCGATGGCATACGAACCAGTAAACCCTCGTACTCCCCTCCATGTGGGAAACAACTATGGAGTCTTCCCTGGCTCCGTGTCGTTCCCTTCGCCTCGCCATCGTCCACCGCCCTGGTGCTCTCGGCGCGGCGTGGTCAACATGGTTAACGACCGACATGCATCCGAAGTGGACTATACGTGGAGAGGCTGACAGCTGGGTCCACGACCGCACGCAAGGAAATGCCTCCTTATTACGCGCAAAATAATGATTCCTCCACCTGACATCTAGGACCCACCGTAAGGACCTCTGTATTTCGCAAAAGAAACGTTCCCGCTGCTGATAGCTCGGACCCACCAGCTATATCTTCGCACGCAAGGAAGTGCTTCCTTATTACACACACAAAAATGAATACTCCCCCTGCTAGCTGGGACCCAACATAATGGGAGGCTGACTTGTGAGCCTACTAAGTTGACGGGGACGGAGGGCTTAGTCAACTTAGTCAATATGAATGATTTTAGCTCTAGTGACCATACGATGTCCATCCAACGGCCGTAGTGCTTCTTCAACCTCTGCTCTTCTTGCTCCAGCCTCCCAAAGCAGCGCCGGTCGTGCCGCGTGCTCCTGCCTCTCATGGCCGGCTGTGATGCTGCGAAGGCCTCACCGCCCCCTATTACTCCCACCGCTGGCCTGGCCATCCCTCTACTCACCCACACCCCCTGTTATTCTCCGGCGACAGCAGCCTCACACCGCAGCCGAACTAGTGAACCCTCGTACTCCTCTCCTCGTGGGCAACCACTGTCGTGTCTTCCCCGGCTCCGCGTCGTCCCCTTGCTAGGCCTCACCGTCGTCCACTGCCCAGGTGCTCTCGGCGCGGCATGGTCAACGTGGTCAAGGAACAACTTCCATCAGAAGAGTACTGTACGTGGAGAGGCTGACAGCTGGGTCCACGACCGCAGCAAGGAAGAGCCTCCTTATTACGTGGAAAATAATGATTCCTCCACTAGACAGGAAGGTCCCACCGGACGGGCCACCATATTTCGCGAAAAAACGTTTCCCCCTGACTGCTGGGACCCACCAGCTACATCTTCAAACGGAAGGAAGTGTTTGACAGCCGGGACCCACCTGTTCGAAGCGTACGTAGCGTTGTCATTCTGGTCGCGAACGTGTACGTAAATACTGGTCGATGTACAGGCACGCACGTGTCTTAGTAGAGGCGCGCACATAGCATGTACACATACGTATAGCGGCCAGGGTGCAAGAAAGAAAATACGGCCACGTACGTACATACGGGTGGGGTCCCGAACGCCTACTCGCACATACATACGGACAGGGCTCGTGTACATGGCTGGGTCGGAACGGAGAAGTTGTGTCGTCGTCGTGATCATGGGGAGGCAACCAGCTGGGTGGGAACGGAATGCGTCGTCGTGTTCATCGGGAGCCAACCGGCTTGGACGGAACAGCCGATGGAAACGAGGCCCGGCGTACCGCGGAACGGAGGAAACGGCCTTGTGTTCGACCGGCCACGGTCGAAACAGGATCCTGTTCATCGGGAGGGGTCTGGCGTACCGCAAAACGGAGGAAATGGACCTCCTACGGTTGAAATGGGTCCTGTTGATCGGGAGGGGTGTGGCATACCGCAAAATGGAGGAAACATACTTGTGTTGGAGCGCTATGGTCGAAACGGGGGTCCTGTTCATCGGGAGGGGTGTGGCGTACCGCAAAACGGGACTCCACGGCATACTGTTCTTCTCCACTGTCGACCTCCTCCAGCCTCCACGGGCTCATGTTCATCCACCGTCGACCTCCTCCAGCCTCCACCTACGACTGTTCATCCACGGGCTCCTGTTCATCCAGCCTCCACCACGCGCTCCTCCACCGGCTACTGTCCAACCAGCCCTCTCCACGGGCTCCTGTTCAACCACCCCTCCATGGGCTCCTGTTCATCCAACCCTCCACCGGCTACTGTTCATCCAGCCCTCCACCGGCTACTGTTCATCCAGCCCTCCACGGGGTCCTGTTCATCCAACCCTCCACGGGGTCCTGTTCATCCACCGGCTCGATCGATTGGGTACTGTTCATCCAGCGGCAACGGCCTCTACTACCACAGGGTCCTGTTCATCCAAGCCCCCTACTGGGAACTGTTCATCCAAACCCCCTCAACATCGCTCACTGTTCATCAAGGGAAGGAGGCAGCAGTGTTCGATCTGCTTCGGTTAGCAGCAGTAGCAAAGGAATCACTCGGGTTCAGTTAACAGCAAGGGATCGATCGGTCGCTCGGGTTCTGTAACGCATAGCCTGCAATGCAAAATGCTCGGGTTCAGTTAGAGCCCAATGCCTCGCTCGGGTTCAGTTAGAGCCCAACACCTCGCACACGCGCGCATATGTATGAGAGAAACGCGCATCACTCGGCCCCGACCACCCACTGTAACCGGGAACTCCCCGATATTTTCCTTGTCCTCGCTTCTACCATGGTTCTTTCTGTCATGGACGGCCCAAAGAATGTCATGCAGCTGCGTCTCCGGCCCGCCCAGGCCGAAAATCCCATTTTCTGTCATGATCTTTTGTCATCGAAGTAGGACCCACCACATCTATGATGATACCGGGTTTTGTCACAATTATCGTCATAGAAGTCTCATAAGTATGACACATATAAATTTTCATTCAGCCCAAAATGTCACGGATGTGTCTTTTTTTTGTAGTGGTAGCAGCTTGCGCTTCGGGTAACTCTTTTTTGGTCGCTCGAGGCCGTATTCTTTGGCTGCCAGGACATTAGTCCATCTGCCGTTGAGCTGGTCTTGGTCATCTTGAATCTGCTACTGTTTCTTTTTAGGCTTCTAGTCATGGCTATTAGCCGGCGCTTGAAGCGCTCTTGTTCGAGGGGTTCCTCTGGCACGATGAAATCTTCATCGCCGAGGCTTACATCATCTTCGGAGAGTGGCAGATAGTTGCTATCCTCCGAGAAGCTGTTCCTTGTTTGTTCGTCAGGGTCAACTTGCCCGTCCTCCCGATCATCATGTTCGGATGTTCGTTCGATGTGGTCTTCTTGGTCTTTGGCGTTCTCTAGAGTATCATTGTCTTCGGTGTCGGTATTGCTGTTCTTGCCGTGACACGATTTAGAGTGGCGCTGCTGACATCGGCATTTCGGCGGTATCTCAAGAGGTTCGTCCTCGACTGGGTTTTTCTCATCATCGTCATCGCTGTTTTTAGGTGTATCCACCATGTACATGTCATACGAGGAGGTGGTCGTCCAACGTCTGGTGACTGGCGGGTTTTGGGCCTGCTCCTCTCCGGCATCATCATCCATACCATCGATGTCCTCGGAGGCGTAATCAAGCATGTCAGTTACATCCTCGACAGTGGCTATGAAGTGGGTGGTGGGTGGGAAGTAAAATTCCCTATTTCCAGCCCCTACTCCGGGCTAGGCATGATTCAGAAGCGGTTCCTCTATGATTACAAGAGATCGCATTAGGTCCAAAGCCTCGTTTAAGAGAGGGGTTTGGACAGGGTCGAAAGTTTCTAAGCCAAGCTCGCATGACACAGGTCTCCAGCGTTCGGAAGTAGTATCCCGAGAAGAGTCCGGCCTCGCAATGATTGTCGAAGACGCTATTCCCTTGGTGTTGAGCTCTAAGGCCGCAGAGAGTCTGGTGGGCTCTAGACTCCCGTCTTCGGACCTAATGATGCGCTCTTGATCTAAGGCCGAAGCGGTGGATGAGGCCACGAACCCTTGGAAGATCAAGTCTCCTCGGATATCAGCGACATAGTTCAGATTTCCAAAACTGATCTGGTCCAGACGGCCAACAGAGTTAGCCCGTAGTGCAAAGCCACCGAATACAAAGATCTGGTCGGGGAGGAAAATCTCCTCCGCGGCAGCGTTGTTGTAGATGATTGATGGAGCCATCGAGCCTTTCGACGATGGCAAAGTGGTACTCTCAATGAAAGCACCAATGTCGGTGTCAGGCAGATCTCGGGTAGGGGGTCCCGAACTCTGTGTCTAAGGATCGATGGTAACATGAGACAGGGGACACGATGTTTACCCAGGTTCGGGCCCTCTTGATGGAGGTAATACCCTACGTCCTGCTTGATTGACTTTGATAAGTATAGGGGTTACAAAAGTTGATCTACCATGAGATCGTAACGGCTAAACCCAAATTGTCTAGCCTATATGATTATGATTGTGTCTAGTCTCTACGGACTAAACCCTCCGGTTTATATAGACACCGGAGGGGACTAGGGTTGTACAAAGTCGGTTTACAGAGAAAGGAATATTCATATCTGCACACTAAGCTTGCCTTCCACGCGAAGGAGAGTTCCATCCAGACACGGGAGAGAGTCTTCTATCTTGTATCTTCACGGCCCATAAGTCCGGGCCATGTTACATTGCCCGGACGCCCGAGAACTCCGTAATCTAGGACTCCCTCAATCCCCAAGCTTAACTCCTACTAGTCCTCGAGTAGGTAAGTGATAAAAATAGAATTTTTGATGTAGAATGCTGCCTATCATGTCATATCATATTCTTTTTTTATAGCATGAACAATTGGACTTTTAGTTATTCAAAGCAATAATCTAGTTTTTAAACAATAATTTAGATACACAAGCATATCAACAAGCAACCATGTCTTTCAAAATACTAACGCTAAAATAAGTTATCCCTAGCCCATCATGCTCAAACATTGATCCATTAATGAAACACAATCGCATATTAGCTACACCCAATACTTAAGTACGATCATATTGCCTTCTAGTTGGTGCTTTTATAAGGGAAGATGGAGGCTCAAATTCAAAAATAAAAATTGCATAAAGTAAAAAAGAAAGGCCCTTCACAGAGGGAAGTAGGGATTTGTAGAGGTGCCAGAGCTCAAAGCAAAAAACTTAGAGATAAAAACATTTTGAGAGGTGTATCCATCCCACCAACGAAAATGACTTAGAGTTCCCAATACTTTCCATGCATAGATATATCATAGGCGGTTCCAAAACAGAAAATAAAGTTTATTCCTTTTTCCACCATACTTTCACTTTGCATGGCTAACCGTATCCACGGGTGCCCTCCATACCAACACTTTCCAAGGAATTTATTATTTGACAACATAAAGTAAATTCAATGTTTTTGCATTTCGGGAATGGGCATCCCTAATAACTTCGCCTTACTCTCGTGCAATGACAAGTGAATAAATACTCATCTTGAGAATAACACATCTAGCATGTTAAATATTATCCACCCCTCACCACTCCGCGAACGAAACAAACACGCAAAAGAGAAGTTTATTTTGAAAAAATTGGAGATGACACATGCAAATTTGCTTAGAATGGAAAAAGAATACCGCATATAGGTAGATATAGTGGACTCATGTGGCAAAACTGGGTTAAAGGTTTTTGGATGCACAAGTAGTGATCATACTTAGTGCAAAATGAAGGCTAGCAAAAGATTGGGTAGCGACCAACTAAGAAACGAATAATCTCATAAGCAAGCATTAAGCATAAATAAGTAGGATATAATTTCATTGCATAACTATTGACTTTCACACTTGCATAGGGAATCAAGAACCTTTTAACACCAATATTCTTACTAAAGCATAATTACTCATCAAGATGACTCGCATATGACATCATCATCATATCTCAAAAACTATTACTAAGAATCAAGTTTATTTTGTCCAATGATCTTCATGAAAGTTTTTATTATATACTTCTTGGATATCTATCACTTTGGGACTATTTTTCATTTGTTGCTTTTGACAAGCTCCAACAAATATAAGTGAAGATCATGAGCATAATATATTTTGCTTTCTCTCAAATTAATTTAAGTGAAGCAAGAGATAATTTATTGAAAATTTTACTAAATCTCAAATAAATCTAAGTGAAGCAAGAGAGAAGTTCCCCAAAAATACTAAAGCATACCGTGCTAAAAAAGATATAAGTGAAGCACTAGAGCAAGTCCATTGCTCATAAAAATTGATGTGAAGCATAGAGAGCAATTCTAACAAGTCATGACATAATTTTGGCTCTCTCAGATAGGTGTATCTAGCAAGGATTGATGACTTAAAACACAAAATAAAACAATCAAAGACTCATATCATACAAGACGCTCCAAGCAAAACACATATCATGTGACGAATAAAAATATAGTTTCAAGTAAAATACCAATGATTGTTAGAAGAAAGCAGGGATGCCACTCCGGGTCATCCCCAAGCTTAGTTGGTTCCTCATTTCTGGATAATAGCTTGGGATGCCGGGGCATCCCGTAGATTAGGCTCTTCCATCCTTCCTTCATCCATCATAAGATAACCCAAAACTTGAAAACTTCAATCACACAAAACTCAACAAAACCTTCGTGAGATCCGTTAGTATAAGAATAATAAACCACTACTATTAGTGTTGTATCAAACCAATTCATATTTTGTTCTTGTATTATATCTACTGTATTCCAACTTTTCTATGGCAAAAACTTATCAAAGAAAACTAAAGAGCCATCAAAATAAGCACACAACACACAGAAAACAGAATCTGACAAAACAGATCAGTCTGTAGCAATCTCACTATTTCGAATACTTCTGTAACTCCAAAAATTCTAAAAAAAAGGAAGACCTGAGAAAATTGTATACTGATCTACTTCAAGTGGAATGCGTATTTTATCGCTCTCTGGTAAAAAATGAAAATTAATTTCGTGAGCGTAAAAGTTTCTGTTTTTTCAGCAAGATCAAACAACTATCACCCAAGAAGATCCTAAAGACTTTACTTGGCACAAACAATAATTAAAACGTAAAAAACACAATCATAACAGTAGCATAATTGTGCTAACACACAAGAACATGAAGCAAAAATCAAAAATAAAATTTATTAATTGGGTTGCCTCCCAACAAGCGCTATAGTATTACGCCCTTAGCTAGGCATAAAGCAAGGATCTAAGTTTTGTCATCTTTCTTCTTAACTTTCTTAGAGGTATTTTCGTCATGAGGCTTTGTAAACACAACATAAAACATGTTATCCATAGAGGCCTTAGCAATCCTCAGTTGGTTTTCATCATACCCCTTTTGATTTCCCGCAACAATCCAAAAGTAATGTTGATTAACATTATTGAAAACTTGTTGCATTATATCTAGAACTGGGACTTCCTTTTTTAGATTCTCATCAAAGATTTTATTGTCTTAAAGCAT
Source organism: Triticum urartu (assembly GCF_003073215.2). Taxonomy (NCBI): domain Eukaryota; kingdom Viridiplantae; phylum Streptophyta; class Magnoliopsida; order Poales; family Poaceae; genus Triticum; species Triticum urartu. The sequence continues at coordinate 528,136,787 of NC_053028.1, read as the reverse complement.
ACTCGCTATTGTAAAGAATTTTATCTATCACAGGTTTTTCACGATTCATACCATAAAAGTCGAAGATTTCCCTAGCTTCCCGTATTATGTAGTCAAACTCATTCATAAGAACAAGAGTGGCCAACTTTTTAGCTCTAGGATTCTTTATAATGGGGAGCTCAAAAAACAATCTTTGCAAGGTAAGATGGGTACGAATAAATTTACTTTCAAGTTTCAGAACTAGTGCTGAAATAGCATCCGCATAAGATCTAGTAGTTTTAAGTATAGGGGCATCATCAAGACTAAGCTTCCCAACACAATTGATAAATTCTTGGATACGTTCTTTACCCATAACGTTCCCTTGCCCCAAAATAAAGGTTTTAGTATCCAGATTGCCCATACGTCCAATTTTAGGAGTTAGGCCATCATCTGTTCGTGCCATACAAAAATCACTCATGATTGCAAGCAAAGGATAGATCTGACAAGAAAACGGCGAACGGAGAAGAGAGGAGAATAAAATGGCAATTTTTTGTGAAGTAGGGGAGAGGAAAACGAGAGGCAAATGGAAAATAATGTAAGTTGCAAGGAGATGAGATTTGTGATTACGAACCTGGTATATGTTGAATATCCGCCCCGACAATGGCGCCATAAATTCCTTTTGATGTTGCTTCAAGCTACGTTAGTATTTCCCCAAAGAGGAAGGGATAATGCAGCACAACGGCGGTAGGTATTTCCCTCAGATATGAAACCAAGGTTACCGTACCAGTAGGAGAACCAAGCAACACAACGTAAACAGCCCCTGCACATAGATAACAAATCCTCGCAACCCGACGTGTTAAAGGGGTTGTCAATCCCTTTCGGGTAACGGTGCCAGAAATTGGTGCGTGACGGCAAAAAGGTTATAATAGATTGGATAAATAGATCGCAAATAAAATAAAGTGCAGCAAAGTATTTTTGGGTTTTTGGTTTAGTAGATCTGAAAATAAATGCAAATAAAAATAGATCTCAAAGGCAAATATATGAGAAAGAAGACCAGGGGGCGTAGGTTTCACTAGTGGCTTCTCTCGAGAAAAATAGCAAATGGTGGGTGAACAAATTACTGTTGGGAAATTGATAGAACCTCAAATAATTATGATGATATCCAAGCAATGATCATTATATAGGCATCACGTCCAAGATTAGTATACTGACTACTGCCTGCATCTACTACTACTCCACACATCGACCGCTATCCAGCATGCATCTAGTGTATTAAGTTCATGGAGAAACGGAGTAATGCAATAAGAATGATGACATGATGTAGACAAGATCTATCTATGTAGAGATAGACCCCATCGTTTTATCCTTAGTAGCAATAATACATATGTGTCGTTTCCCTTTCTGTCACTGGGATCAAGCACCGTAAGATCGAACCAACTTCAAAGAAACTCAAATACTTTCATGGATATAAAAAGACAGATCTGATCATAAACTCAAAGTTCATCAAATCCCAACAAACACATCGCAAAAGAGTTACATCATATGGATCTCCAAGAGACCATTGTATTGAGAATCAAGAGAGAGAGAGAGAGAGATGAAGCCATCTAGCTACTAAATACGGACCCGAAGGTCTACAAAGAACTACTCACGCATCATCGGAGAGGCACCAATGGAGGTGGTGAACCCCATCCGAGATGGTGTCTAGATTGGATCTGGTGGTTCTGGACTCTGCGGCGGCTGGATGAATATTTGGTCGACTCCTCTGGGGTTCTGGAAATATTAGGGTATTTATAGAGCAAAGAGGTGGTCCGGGGGGCACCCGAGGTGGGCACAACCCAGCAGGCACAGCCAGGGCCCGTTGTGTTCCTTCTGGCCCATAAAAATTCGCCATAAAGTTTCGTGGCATTTGGACTCCGTTTGATATTGTTTTTCTACGATGTAAAAAACACGGAAAAAACAGGAACTAGCACTTGGCACTATGTCAATAGGTTAGTACCAAAATGATATAAAATGATTATAAAACATCCAAGATTAATAATATAACAACATGGAACAATAAAAAATTATAGATACATTGGAGACGTATCACCCTCCTTGGCTCGGAAGAACTGCGCGGCGTCGGTATCACTCCTCGGAAGATCCGCAAAAGCGTGTGGAGAACTCCAGGGTCGAATAAGCAAGGCATATCTTTGACCCCCAAATATACTCGGCAAAAGAAAGGGCTTACCAGCCACTATCTGTTCGGCCTGTCGATCTCTTCACGAGCAGTCTGGGACTCTGTTCGTGCCTCCTTGGCCTCATGGAGGGCCTTCGCGAGTTCGGCCGCTTGGGCCGTACTCTTCTCCTCCAAAGCCTCGCATTTGTGGATGGCTTGTTTCAGCTCTTGATCCACTTCAGCCACCCTCTCTTCGTGCTGGCGGCGTGCGACATGTTCGGTCTTTAAATCCGCAGCCGCTTTGTCAGCGGCCGCTTTGCTCGCCTTCGCCTCCTCCTTGGCTTGGGTAAGGGCGCTCTTGAGGGTCTCGACCTCGGCCGCGCTAACTGCACCCATAATTCTAGCAGTACATGAGTTACACTCTGAATTTGCATATCACTTTAGATATATGATCAAACTCTTTTCATACATACACACATACCTTGTGCCTCATCGAACCACTTGTTAATGCGGTCGAGCTCATCATCAGCCAGCTTCAGTTTCTGATTGAGTTCGGAAACTTCAGCGGCCTGGGCGGTTGCCACCAACAAGGAAGCCTATTGTAAAATAGAAAAGTACGTCACCTCTTCTGAATAATATAGGGTCCTTTGTTCGGCCTTTTTCAAAACCGAACAGAGTTTCAGGGGCTACTATCTATATACAGGTATATTTCCTTCACATGAAAAGCGTCTAGAGCATTATGTCGCATACCTCAAAGCCTGTTAGCAGGCTCGTGAAGGCTTCGTTCAGCCCGCTCTTGCCAGACTGAACCTTCTCAACCACCACACCCATCGGGGTGCGGTGCTCCTCCACGATGGAAGCACGTCATAGTGCTTCGACCAGAGCATTCGGCGCCTCCGGATTTGTGGAGGTCGCCGTCGGAGCTGATGCCCCCACCTCCTTCAAAGGGGGTTGGTCGCCCGATTCTGGAGCTGTATGGTCTTCGGAATGGTGTTCGGCTGGGGGCGGACTGATCAGGGCCCCCGCCATCAGTTGCCATGGGGATCGCACCCCCATGTCTTCGGCAGCCGAGGTATTTCCCTCCGGCACCGTTTCCGCCACCTCGCCCACTCCTGCGCAGCCTGGAGAGGTCCTTTGGGACAACACCTTGGTGTCATCCATGATGATGGGTGGAGAGGCTCGTGGAGGCGTCTCGCTCTCTACCATCTCAGGCAGCAGAGAGCTCCCCTCAGATAGTGAAGGGTTGGGGAGGTCGCGAGCAGGGCTAAAATACACACAACATAATATGTTATATTAAAAACATAGAGGACTGAATACTTGTAACGAATCCTTCGGTACTTACGATTCAGCCAGGGGCTTCGCCCTGGGAAGCCTCTTGGGGATGGGTTCGGCCTTTGAATCCAAACCATCTGAGAAGGTCACCTTCCCCCTCTTGGATGCCCCTCCTCCGAGTCTATGGAGGCTGCCCTCTTCTTCTTCCTCCCCTTGAGAGGGGAGTCACTTTCCGCCTCCTCCTCCTCTTCGTCTTCATCTTCATCGTGGGAGGAGGGGATTTCAGTCTCTCCGGACACTGCGTCTGAAGTACCCTTATGGAGGGGGCCGCCCATGGCCTCCTTGCCCTTCTTATTAGCCTTCTTCTCCGTTGCCTGATAGGGCACTGGGACCACCATCCTCGTTAGCTAGGGCGTGACCAGATCTTCAGGCAGCGGAGCCGGACACTTGATCCTCTCCGCCTTCGCTATCCAGCCCTAAGCAAGGGAAACCATTATGCCCTATAATTTATGGATTGAACGTATGTTCGGGAACAACACACTTACCGGTGTGGCCAGATTCTCGCTGTCGAGGCCGATGTCTTCGGTCTTCTCCGGCCACGCTTTTTGGGCCTTGAAGAGCAGCTTCCAGATATCTTCGTGTGTTGTGCCGAAGAAGTTCTTCAGGGTCCGCGGATCTTCCGGATTGAACTCCCACATGTGGGAGGGCCAGAGTTGGCAGGGAAGGATCCAGCGGAAGAGCATCATCTGAATCACATTTGTGAGGCTAGTGTTCTTGCTTATCATGTTTGTGATGCGCTTTTGCAACATCAACACTTCCGCCGTGGATCCCCAATCTAGACCCTTGTTGGTCCACGATGCGAGCCGCATAGGGGGTCCGGATCTCAACTCAAGAGTGGCCGCCCACCTGGCGCCGCGGGGTTCGGTGATGTAGAACCACTCTTGTTGCCACACCAGCACACCTTGACGGTCTACACAAAGGCCCCTTTAGGCCAAGTGGTGTTGGGGAGCTTGCTCACCATGGCGCGCCGAAGTCCGCATGCTACCCGTCGACCACCTTCGGCTTCACATTGAATACTTTTAGCCATAGGCCGAAGTGTGGGCGGATGCGGAGTAGCGCCTCACACACGACGATAAGCGCCGAGATGTGTAGGAAAGAGTTTGTGGCTAGATCATGGAAATCTAGCCCGTAGTAGAACATGAGGCCGCAGACAAAGGGGTGGAGGGAAAAACCTAGCCCGCGGAGGAAGTGAGTGATGAACACAACCCTTTCGCCGGGCTCCGGGGTGGGAATGACATGCTTCTTTGCAGGGAGCCTATGTGAGATGTCCGCAGATAGATATCCCGCCTTCCGGAGCTCCTTGAGGTCATTCTCCGTGACAGAGGAGGCCTCCCATTTGCCCTTCGAAGCAGATCCGAACATGGCTGGAGAGGTTGGTGGCCGTGGAAACGATTGAAGCTTGGGCGCTGGAGCTTGAGGATGGGAAAACATGAGAAGGAAGAAGGCGTGGGGGAAAAGAGGGATCTTTATCCACTTATATAGGCAATGAATATCAAGCGCCCCCCTCAAGCCTTAAAACTCGCCTGCTCCCAAGGGGTCGTGCGAATGGCATGGTTAGATTAACAAAACCCGTATTGATGAGGATCCCGTGATAAGCGAACATGATCTCTGTTTTAACAGGACGTGTCAATAAGGGATGTGCCTCGAAACGCGAAGCGGGAGGTGAAAAACGGTTCGAAATAGTAAAGGGGCCCGATGTGACGTTTAACCAAAAAGTTCTTAGTTGACAGACATTATCTTGATTAAATATTTTTACCTTCATGGTTGAGGGTTATGACTACCATGCAGAGCCGGATACAGTTCTTTTGTTGTGAAGATTACTTTGAAGTATTCGGGAGGAGGAACCCGCCTTGCAATGCCAAAGACAATCTGCGTGCTGAATATGGATCGGACTGGTTCAGGGGGTACTCAGGGAGTCCTGGACTAGGGGGTCCTCGGGTGTTCGGGCTGTGTGATATGGACCGGACTGATGTGCCATGAAGATAGAAGGTAGAAGACCTTGCCCCGTGTCCGGATAGGACTCTCCTATGCGTGGATGGTAAGATTTGCGTCCTGATATGTAATTTCCTTCTTCTACAAGCCGACTCTGTACAACCCTAAGCCCCTCCAGTGTTATATAAACCGGAGGGTTTAGTCCGTAGAGGCTATCAGAATTCACATGGGCTAGACATCTAGGGTTTAGCCATTACTATCTCGAGGTAGATCGACTCTTGTAACCCCTATACTCATCAAATACAATCAAGCATGACGTAGGGTTTTACCTCCATTAAGAGGGACCGAACCTGGGTAAACATCATGTTCCCCATGTCCCTTGTTACCTTTAATCCTTAGACGCACAGTTCGGGACCCCCTAACCGAGATAGGCCGGTTTTGACACTGGCAGAGACCTTTTTCTAGGTTCCTCTTTTTAGCAGACGACCACTGGACTCCTCCCCTTCAAGGATATCTCACCAAGGAGAAATGATGCAGACATGCAACAGGGCATTATTTGGATTCTTAATCCATTTCATTTAGGTTCTGTGTAAACCTTTCCCTTGTATAAACTTTCGGCATGTAAAATGGCCTCGGTGTTTTTGGCATTATCTGTAACAACACGGCTCGACATATTAATTAAGGTGTAAAGGAAATAGCTGATCACCACTTTGTTTGGCAATCATTTTATTTTATCATTTGTGTTCCCTCCCTACCTCAGACTGCCACACGTGCCTTAGTCTGGCCTTAACACCGGGGGCTGTATTCGGCCCTGCACATTTCAAGTCTGAACACCTATAGGGAACTCTTCGGCGTCCCGGATATTGCATTATATGCATCGGCTCTGAATCATGTTGTCTTTGGTCTATAGTTGGGTTCCTGGCTCCTATGCTTACCACCTTATGTTCCGCTCGTTCGGCCAAGGTAGTAAAGGGAGAACTATTGTGATTTTATTTCCGGTTCGTCCAGTCAAGTACCTCAGTAGAGAAAGCCGAAAACTGACTGTCATGATAGGCGAGAGCTGGGTGGCGATTCGTCGACTTAGTATTATACTAAAAATCATTAGCGATTCACCCCGTGTTATACGAAGGGCTGGTCTTCGTCCAACTGCGTGGAAAGGGCACCGTAGTCCGGATAGCCGCACACGCACAAGGGGCTAGTACTTAGCTCCATAGTCAAACTCCTATGGCTAAGTGAAAGTGATAAAGCCACATAGTTTGATTGCCTGGTTCACCTCGCGGACATCTCCTTTACGGACCAAGACATTGGATAAAGTGTGATCACGCGTTATGCCGAACACCCCTGTAGCATCTACATGGGGGTTGAAGCCGACGACTGGGAACTTTCAGAAATATAACAATAAATGGCTGCACGGGAGGAAAAATCGCTTGAAGCAAAAAACACAAACATAGATATATAACAGCATGGGTTCATAACACACTTTGTACAACCTGAACACATTCAATCAAATATTACGTCCTTAGAACATTGACCCTCTATTACTCGGGCTCCTTCTAGGACATCATCTAAGTACCTCTTCGGCTTCCGATGATCCTTGCCTTCGGGCGGACCTACGGTTGCCACTTCGGTGGCCTTCATCTTCGCCCATTGCATTTTGATGTAGGCGAAGGCCATCCAGGCTCCCTCTATGCAGGCAGAGCGCTTTACAGCATCAATCCGCGGTCGCGCATCAACAAGCCGCTTCACCAAACCAAAGTAGCTTGCTCGGAATTGGCTCGGCTGGCCAGTGTTGGACTATTAGATCCTTCATGGAGAATCTAGCCACCCTATGCAGCTCCGTCAGCTGCATCAGCTGGTCGTACAGAGGCGTCGGGTGCTCCGACGCGAGAAATCGCGACTAGAACAGCTTCTCGGTCGAGTTCCCTTCCTGGGCTCGAAAGAACTATGCGGCAGCGGCGGCACTCTTCGGAAGATCCACAAACGCGCCTGGAAAACTCCACACTCAGGTGAGCAAAGCATACCTCTAACCTCCAAAGATACTCTGCAAAAGAAATGCCTTACCAGCCGCTATCTGCCTCGCCTGATGGATCTCTTCATGAGAGCTCTAGGACTCGCTCCGCGCCTCTTTGGTATCATGAAGAGCCTTGGCAAGCTCGGATGACTGGTCTGAAGTCTTCGCATTTGCTGATGGCATCCTTCAACTCCTACTCGACTTCGGCCACCCGAGCATCATGTTGGCGCCGGGTAGCTTGCTCGGCCTTCAGTTCTGCAGGTGCTGTCAGTGGCTGCCTTATTCGCCTCCGCCTCTTTCTTGGCCTGGGCGAGGGCACCTTTGAGGGTCGCAACCTCAGCTACGCCAACTATGATCATAGTCAAAGAATTTTATGAGTTGACCTCTCAATATACATATCACTTCTAACATAAAAAAATTCACATCATACGCATACCTTGCGTGTCGTCGAACCGCTTATTAATGCGGTCGATTTCCTCATCTGCCACCTGAAGCTTCCGATTGAGTTCGGAAACTTCTGTGGCCTGGGCAGTTGCCGCCAACATGGAAGCCTATTACAATAACAACACACTATATTACTCTCCCGAATACTATGTGGATCCTATGGCTGGTTTCTTTTATACCGACCAGAGTCTCAGGGGCTATTGTGTGTACACAGGTTTATTCTTCCATGTGCAAAGTTTTTTAGAACATTATGTCGCATACCTCAAAGCCTGTCAGTAGGCTGCAGAAGGCTTCGTTCAGTCCGTTTTTAGCAGACTGAACCTTCTCCATGACTGCACCCATCAAGGTGCAGCGCTCCTCCACGACGGAAGCACTTCCTCCAGATCATGGGGCGCCTCTAGATTACTGGAGGCTGCCGATGAAAATGATGCTCCTCCCCCCTCTTTGAAAGGGGCTTCTTATCCTATCCTAGAGCCATGCTGGTCTTCGGAATGGTGTCCGGCGGGGGCCCGGATTGTTGTGGCTCCCCACCGTCAGTTGTCATAGGGGCCACCTCCCCTAGGTCTTTGGCGACCGAGGTATTAACCTTCAGCGCCCTCTCGACGGTTTCGTCCCCCCCCCCTCGACCAGGAGAGGTCCTTTGGGATGATACTTTAGTGTCCTCCATGGCGATAGGCGAGGCGGCTCGCGGCGGCGTGTCACTCTCTGCCATTTCGGGTGGCAGAGAATTCCCCTCCGATAATGGAGTATGCGGGAGCTCGCGCGGAGGGCTGAAAGGCAAATTACAAAACGACTTACATACTAGAAGCAGGTAGACCAAAGATAAACAGTAAGTTTCTGAATACTAACGATTTGGCCCGGGGCTTCATCCTAGGAGGTTTCTTAGGGACTAGTGCGGACTCTCAGTCCGAACTGTCCGAGAGGGTCAGCTTCCCTCTTTTGGGCACCTTCCCCTCTGGGTCTTCGAACGCCTCCCTCTTCTTCTTCTTCCTCTTGTGGGGGGAGTCGCTTTCCACCTCCTCCTCCTCCTCTTCCTCATCTCCCTCGTGGGAAGAGAGGGCTTCGGTTTCTCCGGACACTATTTCTGAAGGACCTTTGTCGCGGGGGCCGCCCTTGACCTCCTTTCCTTTCTTCTTTTTGGTTTTCTTCTCTAGCACCTGATAGGGCACTGGGACCAGCATCTCCGTCAGCTGGGGTGTGGTCGGGTTCTCGGGCAGCGGTGCCGTACAGTTGATCCGCTCTGCCTTTGCTGTCCAGCCTTGTACGGAAAGCAGGCAATATAACCTTTATTATATCTAAAATATTGACCGGATGGGTCTTCGGAAAGATTATGCTTACCACCATGGCCGGGTTCTCGATGTCGAGCCCGATGTCTTGAATCTTGTTTAGCCACTTTTTCTAAGCCTTGAAGAGCTGCTTCCATATATATTCGTGCTTGGAGCCCAAGAAGAGCTTCAGGGTCCATGTCTCCTCCGGTTTGAACTCCCACATGGGGGAGACCCGGAGTTGGCAGGGAAGGGTGCGGCAGAAGAGCATCACTTGAATCACGTTTGTGAGACCGGTGTTTGCACCCAACATGTTGGAGATTTGTTTCTATAGCATATGCACCTCTGGTTTGGACCCCCAATCAAGGCCCTTGGCGGTTCGTGAGGTGAGTCTCGTGGGGGGTCCAGATCTGAAGTCAGGCGTCGCCGCCCAGTTGGCATCGCGGGGTTCGGTGATGTAGAACAACTCCTGCTGCCATACCTTGATTATCTCTATGAATGCCCCTTCGGGCCAGACGGCATTGGGGAGCTTGCTTTCCATAGAACTGCCACAGTCTATGATGTCTGCTAGACTACATCGGTATTTCCCCAAAGAGGAAGGGATGATGTAGCATAGCGACAGAAGTTATATCCCTCAGGGATGAGTCCAAGGTTATCGAACCAGTAGGAGAACCAAGCAACACTACGTAAACAGCACCTGCACAGAAATAACAAATACTCACAACCTGGCGTGTTAAAGGGGTTGTCAATCCCTTTCGGGTAACAGCGCCGGAAATTGGCAAACAGGCGTGATAAAAATATGATAGATGGGATAAATAGATCTCAGATAAAATAAATTGCAGCAAGGTATTTTTGGTTTAACATATCTGAAAATAAAAGAAAAGGGAAATAGATCTCAAAGGGAAATATAATAAAGAAGAGACCCGGGGGCCGTAGATTTCACTAGTGGCTTCTCTCGAGAAAAATAGCAAACAGTGGGTGAAAAACAATTGTTGGGCAATTGATAGAACTTCAAATAATCATGACGATATCCAAGCAATGGTCATTATATAGCAATCACATCCAAGATTAGTAGACCGACTCCTGCCTGCACCTACTACTATTACTCCACACATCGACCACTATCCAGCATGCATCTAGTGTATTAAGTTCATGGAGAAACACCGTAATGCAATAAGAACGATGAAATGATGTAGACAAGATCTATTTATGTAGAAATAGACCCCATCTTGTTATCCTTAATAGGAAAGATACATACGTGTCGGTTCCCCTTATGTCACTGGGATCAAGCACCGTAAGATCGAACCCATCACAAAGCACATCTTCCCATTGCAAGATAAATAGATCAAGTGTGCCAAACAAAACCCAAATATCGGAGAAGAAATAAGAGGCTATAATCAATCATGCATATAAGATATCAGAGAAGACTCAAATAACTTTCATGGACAAAAAGAGATAGATCTGATCATAAACTCAAAGTTCATCGGATCCCAACAAACACACCACAAAAGAATTACATCTTATGGATCTCCAAGAGACCATTGTATTGAGAATCAAACGAGAGAGAGGAAGCCATCTAGCTACTACCTACGGACCCGAAGGTCTACAAAGAACTACTCATGCATCATCCGAGAGGCACCAATGGACATGATGAACCCCTCTGTGATGGTGTCTAGATTGGATCTGGTGTTTCTGGAACTTGCGGCGGCTGGAATTTATTTTCGTCGACTCCCCTTGGGTTTATGGAATATTGGGGTATTTATAGAGTAAAGAGGCGGTCCGGTGGACACCCGAGGTGGGCACAAGCCACTGATAACCCACAAGTATAGGGGATCACAACAGTTTTCGATAAGTAAGGGCGTCGAACCCAACGAGGAGTTAAAGGTAAAACAAATATTCCCTCAAGTTCTATCGACCACCGATACAACTCTACGCACGCTTGATGTTCGCTCTGCCAAGAACAAGTATGAAACTAGAGGTACTTTGTAGGTGTTTTTGGATAGGTTTGCAAGATAATAAAGAGCACGTAAATAAAAAAGTAGGGGCTGTTGTATGTAAAGAAGCAGTAAAGTAAATATAGCGAGTGTGGAAAAGTGGTGGTAGGAGTTGCGAAATTGTCCCTAAGCAATTGACTACTTTACTAGACTGATAGCAAGTTTCATGTGGGAGAGGCCACTGCTAGCATGTCATCCCTTACTTGGAATTCTATGCACTTATGATTGGAACTATTAGCAAGCATCCGCAACTACTAACGTTCATTAATGTAAAACCCAACCATAGCATTAAGATATATTGCTCCCCCTTCAATCCCGTATGCATCAATTTCTATGCTAGGTTGAAGCTTTTGTCACTCTTGCCCTCCAATACATAGTCCTATCAACATACAACAACCCTATGGTGTGATCCACGCGCATGCTCATAAGATGGGCACCAAAGGACAGCAACATAACCACAAGCAAATTAAATCAATCATAGCAATTCATCAACCACTGATAGGACAACGAAAATATACTCATACATCATAGGATGGCAACACATCATTGGATAATAATATGAAGCATAAAGCACCATGTTCAAGTAGAGGGTACAACGGGTTGCGGGAGAGCGGACCGCTATAGATAGAGTGGGGAAGGTGATGGAGATGTTTGTGAAGATGGCGGAGGTGTTGGTGTAGATGGCGGTGATGATGATGAGGGCCACTGGAAGAGAAGGGGAGAGGGGGCCCCTTCGTCTTCTTCCTTGACCTCCCCCTAGATGGGAGAAGGGTTTCCCCTTTGGACCTTGGCCTCCATGGCATGGGAGGGGCGAGAGCACATCCGAGATTGGATATGCCTCTCTGTCTCTCTCTGTTTCTGCGTTCTGTTTCCTGCCCTTTCACCGTTTCATATATATATGGAGATTTGTAACTCCGGTTGGACCGAAACCTTCGCCGTGATTTTTTTTTACCAAAAATTAGCTTTCTTGCGGCCGACGAAGGGCATCAACCGCCTTACGGGTGGACCACGAGGGTTAGGGCGCGCTCAGGGGGGTGGGGCGCGCCCCCTACCTCGTGCCCACCTCGGATACCTTTTCACGTTGATCTTTCTCCCATATTTTCCAAATATTCCAAAAATAAGCTCCGTCCATTTTTATCCCATTTGGACTCCGTTTGATATGGATATTCTGCAAAATATAAAACATGCAATAGACAGGAACTGGCACTGGGCACTGGATCAATATGTTAGTCCCAAAAATAGTATAAAAAGTTGCCAAAAGTATGTGAAAGTTCTAGAATATTGGCATGGAACAATCAAAAATTATAGATACAACGGAGACGTATCAGCATCCCCAAGCTTAATTCCTCCTCGTCCTCGAGTAGGTAAATGATAAAAAGATAATTTTTGATGTGGAATGCTACCTAGCATAATCTTGATCATGTAATCTAATCATGGCATGAATATTAGGACACGAGTGATTCAAAGGAATAGTCTATCATTTGACATAAAAACAATAATACTTCAAGCCCACTAATAAAGCAATCATGTCTTTTCAAAATAACAATACCAAAGAAAGTTATCCCTACAAAATCATAGAGTCTATCTATGGTCCATCTTCACCACACAAAATATTCAGATCATGCACAACCCCGATGACAAGCCGAGCAATTGGTTCATACTTTTTAATGAGCTTTAGCATTTTCAACTCTCACGCAATACATGAGCATGAGCCATGGATATAGCACTATAGGTGGAATAGAATGGTGGTTGTGGAGAAAAAAAGGAGAAGATAGTCTCACATCAACTAAGCATATCAACGGGCTATGGAGATGCCCATCAATAGATATCAATGTGGGCGAGTAGGGATTGCCATGCAACGGATGCACTAAGAGCTATAAGTGTTTGAAAGCTCAGACTGAAAACTAAGTGGGTGTGCATCCAACTTGCTTGCTCATGAAGACCTCGGGCATTTGAGGAAGCCCATCATCGGAATATACAAGCAAAGTTTTATAATGAAAATTCCCACTAGTATATGAAAGTGATAACTCAAGAGACTCTCTATATGAAGAACATGGTGCTACTTTGAAGCACAAGTGTGGTAAAAGGATAGTAACATTTCCCTTTCTCTCTTTTTCTCTCATTTTTTGGGCCTTCTCTTTTTTGGGGGGCTTTCTATTTTTTTGGCCTTTCTCTTATTATTTTTATTTTTTTCGTCCGGAGTCTCATCCCGACTTGTGGGGGAATCATAGTCTCCATCATCCTTTCCTCACCGGGGAAATGCTCTAATAATGATGATCATCACACTTTTATTTACTTACAACTCGATATTAAAACTCTATATTAGAACAAAGATATCAAAAAACGGACAAGCCATGAAAACATCATGCTAGCTATCTTACGATCATGGAAAGCAATATGACAATGAATGCTCAAGTCATGTATATGACGATGATGGAGGTTGCATGGCAATATATCTCGGAATGGCTATGGAAATGCCATGATAGGTAGGTATGGTGGCTGTTTTGAGGAAGGTATACGGTGGGTTTATGGTACCGGCGAAAGTTGCGCGATACTAGAGAGGCTAGCAATGATGGAAGGGTGAGAGTGCGTATAATCCATGGACTCAACATTAGTCATAAAGAACTCACATACTTATTGCCAAAGTTTATTACCCCTCGAAGCAAAGTACTACTACGCATGCCCCTAGGGGGATAGATTGGTAGGAAAAGACCATCGCTCCTCCTCGACCAGCACTCATAAGGAAGACAATCAATAAATACCTCATGCTCCGACTTCGTTACATAACGGTTCACCATATGTGCATGCTACGGGAATCACAAACCTCAACACAAGTATTTCTACTATTCCACAACTACCCACTAGCATGACTCTAATATCACCATCTTTATATCGCAAAACTATTGCAAGGAATCAAACATATCATATTCAGTGATCTACAAGTTTTATGTAGGATTTTATGACTAACCATGTCAATGACCAATTCCCGTCATCTCTCTAAATAGATATAAGTGAAGCAAGAGAGTTTAATTCTTTCTACAAAATATATGCCCATGCTCTAACAAATATAAGTGAAGCAAAAGAGCATTCTACAAATGGCGGTTTTCTATGTAAAGAGAAACATGCAATCCAAACTTCAAATGATATAAGTGAAGCACATGAAGCATTCTATAAAGCCATACTCAAAAGATATAAGTAAAGTGCATAGAGCATTCTATAAATCAACCAAGGACTATCTCCTACCAGCATGGTGCATAAAAGAAAAGTGAAAACTAAATGAAAAAGACGCTCCAAGATTGCACATATCGCATGAACGAAACGAATCCGAAAACATACCGATACTTGTTGAAGAAAGAGGGGATGCCTTTCGGGGAATCCCCAAGCTTAGACGCTTGAGTCTCCTGAAATATTTACTTGGGGTGCCTCGGGCATCCCCAAGCTTGAGCTCTTGCCTCTCTTCCTTCTTCTCACATCGAGACCTTCTCGATCATCGAACACTTCATCCACACAAAACTTCAACAGAAAACTCGGCAAGATCCGTTAGTATAATAAAGAAAATCACTACTCTAAGTACTGTTGCAAACCAATTCATATTTTGTTTTGGCATTGAGTCTACTGTAGTATAACCTTTTCATGGCTTAATCCTCTGATATAAATCGATAGTTTCATCAAAACGAGCAAACTATGCATCAAAAATAGAATCTGTCTAAAACAGAACAGTCTGTAATAATCTGAACATTCACCATATTTATTATACTTGGAAAATTCTACCCAAATTAGGAAAAATAAACAATTTGTATAGGAAGACAGTGCAGAAAGAATCATAACCATTCGCTGTTTCAGTTAAAAATGTAAAATCGTGCACTACAGCCAAAGTTTCTGTCCTGCACCGCACAAACCAACAAGCATCTAAAACATCCTAAAGGCAAACCTTGGCACATTATTTTTATAATACAATGGAATTGTACAAGGGGATAATTATTTTTGTTGAAAAGTTTTTGTAATCAAGATTCACAAAGTTGCCGTGAGCATGAACAAAGTTCAAGGAGCTCTCCCACTTCAACAATACTTGTCTTTCTCACTTTCACTTTCCTTTTTTTAAAAGGTTTTGGGTTCCCCTCTTTATTTTATTTTGTTTTTAAACTATATAAAAGCACTCAACAGAAATAAATGCTCTCTAAAACTTCCGGGTTCTCTCCTTGGCAGCACTTTCTTTAAAGCCATTAAGCTAGGCATATAGTGCTCAAGTAGTGAATCCACCCGGATCCCAAGGTATATCAAAGCCAATTTTTATTAGCAATGATTTATAATTTAGTGGTGAGCACAAAGTAACATATATCATGTAACAACGAAGTCTAACTCTCTTCCTATGCATCGGCATGTCATAAAAGAACAATTCATGCACACATAGTAAAGGCCAATGCATAGTATAAACAGTTTCTCGCAATTTTATCGTGTTGGAAACATAGAGAGGTGGAGATATAGTTCCTCTCTCATAATAATTGCAGGTAGGAGCAGCAAGCACATGCATATTATATTCATCAAAATCATCATGTGCAATGGTATAAGGCAACCCATAAATTTAATCCTTAATAAGGGTAAACTTCTCCGATATAGTGTAGTTGGGAGAATTCAAAAAGATAATAGGACTATCATGCGTGGGTGCAATAGCAACAATTTCATGTTTAACATAAGGAACTATAGCAAGTTCATCTCCATAAGCATAATTCATATTGGCATCTTGGCCACAATCATAGCAAGCATCATCAAAAAGGGATATTTCAAAAGAATCAACGGGATCATAGCAATTATCATAGCATTCATCCTTCGGTAAGCATGAAGGGGAATTAAACAATGTATGAGTTGAAGAGTTACTCTCATTAGAAGGTGGGCACGGGTGATCAATCCGCTCTTCCTCCTTTTGTTCTTCGGTCTCCTCCTCATCTTTTTCATCCAATGAGCTCACAGTTTCATCAACTTCTTCTTCCATAGATTCCTGCAAAATATTAGTCTCTTCTTGGACAGCGGAGACTTCATCAATAAGCGCATTAATATAGGAATTATGTTCATAATTATCATAACAATATTTTAGGATAGCTAAATTTTCAGGCCTATAAACATCATCATCAAAAGCTTCATACTTTTCAAACAAAGATTCAATTTCATAAGGACCCTTAAAAGCAACAAATTCTTCTGTTTGTTCCACATCATAGTAATCATATATACCATTAGCATAAGAAGCTAAGGTTCCATTATCATTAAATTTGCATGAAAAGGGAAGGTGTGGAGCCTTCATCCTAGAGCAACAAGTATAATCATAACTCAAGCATACTTGCCGAGCATACCACTTCAACATATAAATTTGATCCCATAATAGTTTCCCTTTTTGTGTCAAGCGATAATCCCTAAAGTATTCACGTTGATCCAATGTTACTCCCATTACCAGATTGAATGGGGTTTTCTCAGGATTATCAAAGTAGTACATAATTTCTGTCACATAACGAGCATCGAGGGTTTTAGGAGGTTCCTCATCTCCATGAGTAGCAAGTACACCTAATTTTTTTTGGTATTTCGTGTTCCATATCCATTACTAAAGATAAAGAACAACTAAGAAAAGCAAATAAAAACTACTTAGTGATAAAGCAAACAAGCACACACGAGAATATTCACCCCACGCTATTGCTCCCCGGCAACGGCGCTAGAAAAAGGTCTTGATAACCCACAAGTATAGGGGATCGCAACAGTTTTTGATAAGTAAGAGTGTCGAACCCAACGAGGAGCTAAAGGTAGAACAAATATTCCCTAAAGTTCTATCGACCACCGATACAACTCTATGCATGCTTCATGTTCGCTCTACCTAGAACAAGTATGAAACTAGAAGTACTTTGTAGGTGTTTTTGGATAGGTTTGCAAGATAATAAAGAGCACGTAAATAAAAAGTAGGGGCTGTTCTAAGTAAAGAAACAGTAAAGTAAATATAGCGAGTGTGGAAAAGTGGTGGTAGGAGTTGCGAAATTGTCCCTAAGAAATTGACTACTTTACTAGACCGATAGCAAGTTTCATGTGGGAGAGGCCACTGCTAGCATTTCATCCCTTACTTGGAATTCTATGCACTTATGATTTTAACTATTAGCAAGCATCCGCAACTACTAACGTTCATTAAGGTAAAACCCAACCTTAGCATTAAGATATATTGGTCCCCCTTTAATCCCGTATGCATCAATTTCTATGCTAGGTTGAAGCTTCTGTCACTCTTGCCCTCCAATACATAGTCCTATCAACATACAACTAACCCTATGGTGTGATCCACGCGCGTGCTCATATGATGGGAACCAAAGGACAACAACATAACACAAGCAAATTAAATCAATCATAGCAATTCATCAACCACCGATAGGACAACGAAAATCTACTCATACATCATAGGATGGCAACACATCATTGGATAATAATATGAAGCATAAAGCACCATGTTCAAGTAGAGGGTATAGCGGGTTGCGGGAGAGCGGACCGCTATAGATAGAGGGGGGAAGGTGATGGAGTTGTTGGTGAAGATGGCGGAGGTGTTGGCGTAGATCGCGGTGATGATGATGATGGCCACGCCAGCATTCCGGGGCCACCGGAAGAGAAGGGGAGAGGGGGCCCCTTCGTCTTCTTCTTCCTTGACCTCCTCCCTAGATGGGAGAAGGGTTTCCCCTTTGGTCCTTGCCCTGCATGGCATGGGAGGGTCGAGAGCCCCTCCGAGATTGGATCTGTCTCTCCGTCTCTCTCTGTTTCTGCATTCTGTTTCCTGCCCTTTCAACGTTTCGTATATATGTGGAGATCCGTAACTCTGATTGGACCGAAACCTTCGCTATGATTTTTTTTACCAAAAATTAGCTTTCTTGCGGCCGAAGAAGGGCATCAACCGCCTTACGGGTGGACCACGAGGGTCAGGGGTGCGCCCAGTGAGTGGGGCGCACCCCCCTACCTCGTCCCCACCTCGGACACCGTTTCACGTTGATCTTTCTACCAGATTTTCCAAATATTCCAAAAATAAGCTCCGTCCGTTTTTATCCCATTTGGACTCCGTTTGATATGGATACTCTGCGAAACATAAAACATGCAACAGACAGGAACTGGCACTGGTCACTGGATCAATATGTTAGTCCCAAAAATAGTATAAAAAGTTGCCAAAAGTATATGAAAGTTGCAGAATATTGGCATGAAACAATCAAAAACTATAGATACGACGGAGACGTATCACCCACCAGGGCGCGCCTGGGCCTCCACGTGCACCCTAGTGAGTTGTGCTCCCCTCGGAGCACCCCTAAGGTGCTTCTCCGACCCATCGGATGTCTTCTGGTCCAAAAAATCCACAAAAAGTTTCATTGCATTTTGGACTCCATTTGATATTGATTACCTGCACTGTAAAAAACATGCAAAAAAACAGCAACTTGCACTTGGCACTATGTCAATAGGTTAGTACCAAAAAATGATATAAAATGACTATAAAACATCCAAGAATGATAATATAACAGCATGGAACAATAAAAAATTATAGATACGTTGGAGACGTATCAGCATCCCCAAGCTTAATTCCTGCCCGTCCTTGAGTAGGTAAATGATAAAAACAGAATTTTTGATGTGGAATGCTGCCTACCATGACATCTCATTTTCTTTATAGCATGGACATTCAGACTGTTATATGATTCAAAGCAATAGTCTAGTTTTGATATGAGACTCAAATACTAAAGCATGTCAACAAGCAACCATGTCTTTCATAATATCAATGCTAAAATAAGTTATCCCTAGCCCATCATGCTCAATCATTGATCCATTCATGAAACACACTCGCATATTAGCTACACCCAATGCTCAAGTATGATCATAGTGCCCCCTAGTTGGTGCTTTATAAGAGAAGATGGAGACTCAAGAGAATCCATAAAGTTAAAGAAAGGCCCTTCATAGAGGGAAGTAGGGATTTGTAGAGGTGTCAGAGCTCAGAGCGAAAATTGCGAGATAAAAACATTTTGAGATGCATACTTTTCCCACCAACGAAAATGACTTAGAGCTCCCCACACTTTCCATGCTAGATACTTCCACTTTGATGGACCAGAAGTGCCAGTTTATTCTCCTAGGCGGTTCCCAAACAGAAATTAAAGTTTATTCCTTTTTCCACCATACTTCCACTTTCCATGGCTAATGATACATCTCCAACGTATCTATAATTTTTGATTGTTCCATGCTGTCATATTATCAATCTTGGATGTTTTATAATCATTTTGTAGTCATTTTATATCATTTTTTGGTACTAACCTATTGACATAGTGCCAAGTGCCAGTTGCTGTTTTTTGCATGTTTTTTACATCTCGGAAAATAAATACCAAACGGAGTCCAAATGCAACGAAACTTTACAGAGATTTTTTATGGACCAGAAGTGCAATGAAGAATCACTCCAAAGTTCCTATCTAGCGGAGAACATAAGAATAAGTTGTTTGTAGGGTACGAAACCACCTCAAAGCTATTCTTTTCATTCAATCTATTCAAGAGTTCGTACCAAAATAACATAAAGCTGTTCTTTACATTCTTTCTATCCTAGAGTTCGTACTAAAATAACACCAAAGCAAATTCATATTCATAATACTCAATCCAACACAAAGAACTTCAAAGAGTGCCCCAAGATTTCTACCGGAGAAACAAAGACAAGAACGTGCATCAACCCCTATGCATAGATTACCCCAATGTCACCTCGGGAATCCGCGAGTTGAGTGCCAAAACATATATCAAGTGAATCAATATGATACCCCATTGTTACCACGAGTATTCAATTGCAAGACATATGTCAAGTGTTCTCAAATCCATAAAAGTATTCAATCCGATAACAATGAAATCTCAAAGGGAAAAACTCAATTCATCACAACAAGATAGAGAGGGGGAAACACCATATGATCTGACTATATTAACAAAGCCCGCGATACATCAAGATCATGACATCTCAACAACACGAGAGAGAGAGAGAGAGAGATTAAACAGATAGCTACTGGTACAAACCCTCAGCCCCGAGGGTGGATGATACGTCTCCAACGCATCTATAATTTTTTATTGTTCCATGCTGTTATATTATCAATCTTGGATGTTTTATAATCATTTTATAGTCATTTTATATCATTTTTGGTACTAACCTATTGACATAGTGCCAAGTGCCGGTTGTTGTTTTTTCCATGTTTTTTACATCGCAGAGAATCAATACGAAACGGAGTCCAAACGCAACGAAACTTTACGGAGATTTTTTTGGATCGGAAGGAACGTAATGGGCCCTGGCTGCGCCTGGGGGGTGCTCCGAGGAGAGCACAACCCACCAGGGCGCGCCAAGAGGCCCAGGCGCACCCTGGTGGGTTGTGCCCACCTTGTGTGCCCCCCCGGACTGCGTCTTTCCTCTATAAATGCCCCAATATTCCAGAAACCCTAGGGGAGTCGACGAAAATCAATTCCAGCCGCCGCAGAGTCCAGAACCACCAGATCCAATCTAGACACCATCACGGAGGGGTTCACCACTTCCATCGGTGCCTCTTCGATGATGCGTGAGTAGTTCTTTGTAGACCTTCGGGTCCGTAGTTAGTAGCTAGATGGCTTCCTCTCTCTCATTTGATTCTCAATACAATGGTCTCTTGGAGATCCATATGATGTAACTCCTTTTGCTGTGTGTTTGTTGGGATCGGATGAACTTTGAGTTTATGATCAGACCTATCTTTTTATATCCATGAAAGTTATTTGAGTTTATTTGATCTCTTATATGCATGATTGCTTATAGCCTGGTATTTCTTCTCCGATATTTGGTTTGTTTGGCCAACTTGATCTATTTATCTTGCAATGGGAAGAGGTGCGTTGTAGTGGGTTCGATCTTACGGTGCTTGATCCCGGTGACAGAAGGGGAACCGACACGTATGTATCGTTGCTACTAAGGATAAAACGATGGGGTGTTTATCTACATAGATAGATCTTGTCTACATCATGTCATCATTCTTATTGCATTACTTTGTTTCTCCGTGAACTTAATACACTAGATGCATACTCGATAGTGGTCGATGTGTGGAGTAATAGTAGTAGATGCAGGCAGAAGTCGGTCTACTAATCTTGGACTTGATGCCTATATATTGATCATTGCCTGGATATCATCATGAGTATTTGAAGTTCTATCAATTGCCCAACAGTAATTTGTTTACCCACTGTTTGCTATTTTTCTCGAGAGAACCCACTAGTGAAACCTACGCCCCCGGGTCTCTTTCTCATATTATTTGCCTTTGCAATCTATTTTATTTGCCTTTTATTTTCAGATCTAGTAAACCAGAAATACAAAAATACCTTGCTGCAATTTATTTTATTTGGCGTTCGATCTATCAATATTCACAACTCTCTTACGTCCGTTTGCCAATTTCTGGCACCGTTACCCGAACGGGATTGACAACCCCGTTTACACGTTGTTTGCTATTTGTGTGCAGGTGTTGTTTAAGTTGTGTTGCTTGGTTCTCCTGCTGGTTCAATAACCTAGGTTTCATATCTGAGGGAAATACCTACCTCCGATGTGCTACATCATCCCTTCCTCTTTGGTGAACTACCGATGTAGCTTCAAGCGACATCAGCTAAACGTATCCACGGGTGCCTTCCATACCAACACTTTCTAAGGAATTTGTTATTTGACAACATAAAGTAAATTCATTTTTCATTTTGGGACTGGGCATCCCTAATAACTTTGCCTTACTCTCATGCAATGTCAAGGGAATAAACACTCATCGTGAGAATAACACATCTAGCATGGAAAATATCGGCCACCCCTCACCGCCTCGCAAACGGTAAGAGCACACAAAAGAGAAATTTATTTTGAAAATTAGAGATGGCACATACAAATTTGCTTAGAACGGCAAAAGAATACCGCATATAGGTAGGTATAGTGGACTCATATGGCAAAACTGGTTTAAAGGATTTTGGATGCACAAGTAGTGATCATACTTGGTGCAAAATGAAGGGTAGCAAAAGATTGAGAAGCGACCAACCAAGAAGCGAATAGTCTCATAAGCGAGCATTAAGCATAATTAACACCGAATAATGCACCACAAGTAGGATGTAATTTCATTGAATAACTATTGACTTTCGTGCTTGCATAGGGAATCACAAACCTTAACACCAATACTATTACTAAAGCATAATTACTCATCAACATGACTGTCGGGGAAAACGACACCTATGGGATCCTAGGGAATCCCTTCCACGGTTGGTGGGGCGTGGGGCTGCGCAAAGAGCAGGTCTACCGATCAACGTGAGGGGATTTCTACCCTCGTTCCGGCCGCAAATGATGCGTAAAACCCTAGTCCTGCTTCAATGCATATTTAGTGTTCTTGAGCTCTTGAACTAGCTACGGTGCATGCCCGGTACAAAAGTCTGAATCCTTCCTCGGTACGCCTCGGGCCTCCTTTTATATGTCAAAGGGGTTGCCACAGTCGCACACGTGAGGTGGAAAGTATCTGCAGTGTTCAAGTTTACCGCCTGACACCGTAGGACAAATGCATTTAATGTGCTACCTACGTGCCCTCTTGCCTTATTGAGGGTGGCAACAAAGCTCATCCCGTCTGTCACCGCCTCACCTTGCTACGACGCGTGTCCAACCTGACAAGGCATGAAATACCGTGCTGCTGTGCTGGTGCGGTGACAGGGTCTTCACAAAGATCTCCATCCACCATGCGGGTGCTTGACTAGTTGGCCCAGAAGCTGAATGCTGCCACGCAGGCGCTTGCCCAGTTGGCGTGTCGGTTGCCGCGTCGGAATGGCCGCGGGGTAGCGAAACATTGGAGGGTGCGGACCTAGCCGTGGCCCCGCAGATGCCCCCGGCAAGGATCCTGCCGGGGTCTCGCGGGCGTCCCCAGCAAGGATCCTTCCGGGGGTCTTCGACCGTCCCCGGCAAGGATCTTTGCCGAGGGTCTTCGTCTTTTGGCTCTTATCTAGGCTCGCAGGCCTTTGGTCTTCGCAAAGAGTGCATGCCACCACGCGGGCGCCCCCGAGTCTTGGTCTTGACGTTGTCGATGGTGTCAGAGCTCTTAGCCTCAAGGGTGGCGGCCTCGCTAGTGTGGGGCGAATTGGCGGCAAGGCTCTTGCCGGGGCTATGTAGGCCGCCATGGCAAGGGTGTTGCCGGGGGTAGCCCATCTTGCCCCTTCGCTCTTCATGCCTCTGGCTTGAGTGCTGCCTTGGCTGTCTCGTACCTTTCCTTCCTCTGCCCCGCCAAGCATAGCCACAGGTGTGGCTACGACTACCCATTCACAAGTAAAGGGGTACAGGAAGGCCCCTACTTTTGTACACCAATAGGAGCCCCCAGGCCTAGGCCACACATATGCGCGAAACGTTGTTGGGCCAGGCCCAGAACAGTGCACGGGCACACATGGCAGAGTTTTATCCTCCTTAGTCGCCAGTTGCGCTTCCCCATGACCCGCATTGAGTGCGTGGCATGGGGTTCGTGTGTGGAACGATCATAGCATGCTTGCATCACCCCTCAATGAATAGTAAAGAGGCGGCCCGCGTCTTCCCCATAAAAAAGAGGAAGCTGGAGGGGCGTGGCTCAATTACAAAGTGGACTCAGGTCGTGGCCTCCATGGCGCCCGCACCCCACGATCACGGGGCGAGAAATGGTCGCCCCACTTGTCTTCTTAATTTTGGCCCACCCGCCATGTGTCCCCCATGCTTCAGGGAGGGTAGGTGGCGAATACGGAGGACACGGGCCTTAACGCCGAGGCTGGAAGCCAGGCGTCGCTGATTGGAGTAGCGGGTCGGTCTTGATTCCCTGCGCCTCTGGCAGCCGGATTGGTCGAGTGGGGTGGCCACCCTTAGGTTGGGGGGCCGAGCCCCGGCCCCGCCCCTCTATAAAAAGGGGAGAGGGACATCATCCTTCTGCATCCATTTCCTTCCTGCTTGGCCCCTTTCTTCCACTCGCCATGGTGAGAGGGCACGCCGGCGCTCCAATGGCGGCGACGAGGGCTTCTACTCGACATCGTGTCCCCCCTCCTCCGGAGCTCACGGTGGCGGAGCCCGCTGTAAGAGGAAGAGGGAGGGGTCAAGGCCGAGGCCGCCGTGGCGCTCCGGGGAGAGGAGGACAGGGTGGCGCACCGGTCGCACTTCCACCAGCGGCTCCCCCCCAATGGAGGGCCATGTTGGAGCCCAGCCCTGTGAGTTCTTCATCAGGCTATACAAGCCAGTGTGCGGTCACCTCCGCCTACCCACTCCGTTCGCTCGGGAAATGGAGCTCAACCCGCCACAGGCCTTGAGGCTGCACATGAGGGGCTACGGGAACGGCAGCATGTGGGTCGACGTTGACTTCCCCGCCCCCCACGTCATGTATCTCCGCCGTGGGTGGAAGACCTTTGCCTGCGCCCATAGTCTATCGGAGGGGCACATTCTCTAGTTCAAATTAATGGAGAACGGCCCGCTCTCCGTCAAGGTCTTCGGGCACTTGGGAACCCACTTAGGGTGCTGCGCGGAGAGCTCCACCGACAACGAAACTTTCTCCTCGGCTGACTGTGGCGAGGAGGATAGCAACAGCGACGATGAGGGTAGCGGGTGGGAGGACACCGATTCTGACTCCAGCAGACCATCAGCGGAAGCACCGTCATCTGCATCACCCCCTACTTCGGCCACGTGCCTTGCCAAGGGTCTTCACCGCCATGCTCTCCATCGGCGCATTCCCCATCGCCCCTTCTTGACCTTCACCTCCCGCACCTGGGAGGAAAGGGGCAAGAACGGAGATGGCGTGGCACTTATCTTTCTTTTAGCTTGTAGGCACTTGCCAAATCTTAATTCTAAATAATGTAATCTCTCGAGCCCATGCCTGTGTCCCGTAACATTCATACTTGTATCAGCATGTCAATGAAAAAGACCAGTCTTGTCGGGAACCCGTGCATGTATACGTCCATGCAGAGGTGAAATGCCTCCTTAACGCTGCCTCTGTGCCTGCCGGAGAATTGCATCTTCTGGGTTATAGATAAAGGTTCCATCCCCTCGTCAATCTCCTTTTAGCAAGGGCTACTACGACCATTCCGACCGAAGTAGCGTTCGGGCCAGGGATGGGAGCACCTCAGTTTAGAAGAGAGTGGCGAGGTTTTCTAATGCACAAGTCACAGGTTACGGACATGAATGGACAAGAGGTAAACTTTATTTGTTTGGTTTGCCAGGGATCGCCGTGCCGGGCAGTCTTCTCAACCTCGTGCCGGAGTCGGGTCCTTGGCGGGATCGAGCGTCCTTGCCGCTGCTGGAAAGAAGAGAGGGCAGGAGCACGGGACCTTGGTGGTTGTAGCGACCAGACCTCAAACGGTCCAATCTCTGTGCTCCGGTGTCATCCCTGGATCAGTAATGCTGACACCACACAATACTTGAAGGATTTATAACAGAGTAGCAATCACACACTTATTACATCGAGTGTCTCAATAGAGAACCTATTACAATAAATATGGCTTAAGGCCATCTAATAACGATAACAACAGAAGGCTTGGAAGATAAGTGAGTCCATCAACTCCAACGGCATCACTGAGTATAGAACCACAACCTAAAACTCCTTAATCGTCGTCTGAAAAGTCTACAACATTAATGTTGCAGCCCGAAACGGGTCAGCACATGGAATATGTTGGCAATGTAACACATAGAGAGTAATGGAATGAAACAGCAATTCTATATGCATAGTTGGCTGGTGGAAAGCTCTATGGTTACAGTTTTGCGTAAAGCCAATTTTTCCCTACTGCAAAGGAATAAATTTATTTAACTATCATGGTGGTTGTTAAACATTGAGAGTGGTTGACAGCATTCTCAATCCCAATTAAGCATCATCATTAAACAAACCCATCAAAATTAATTTATAGTAACATGTTGAGATTCACATGATAATCCAGGTACTAGATACTCAAGATGTCCATAACCGGGGACATGGCTAACCATGATTAGTTTATACACTCTGCAGAGGTTTGCGCACTTTTCCCCACAAGACTCGATCTCCTCCGTTGGATTTCTCGCACTACATTGTGTTTGAGAAACGGATGACCGAGACATAGTCTTTCAGAAGCGCTAGCACCTTACGATGGGTAGACCGTACCTCCTACATCCCCTACATCTGCTAATCTTCCACTGTAAGAGTTCGCACGACTTAGTCAACTATGCTAGAGCCCATAATAGCTTGTGGCTACACACAGATGTTTCTAGCATGAATAATCTCATGATCCCTTTGAGCTTGGGTGGCGGTCCATAAAGAAAACAGGCAATCCTGGAATACCCAGGTACCTCAATCCACCCAAATGTGTGTTTAAGTTGCCACCTTAAATAAACCATTAATTAACAATGTCACATCTGTCATCGATACACTCACCCAATCCACGTCTACTAGCATAGCATGGCATAATAAGCAAATGTAGAAGTAACTCCCAAAGGTTTGATAATAAACAGGTAATAGGTACTACCTCAAATACTTCCCAAACCCACAATTTAATTGGATCCTAATCATGCAATGTGCAAGGATTGATCTAATGCAATAAAACTGGGTAGAGGGAAAAACATGATCAAAGTGTTACTTGCCTTGCTGATGGTCCGGGAAACCTAGCGATTCGAAGTAGCAAGCGGCGCACTCCGGGTCCTCTATCGCAAACAAACAAGCATACAATAAGTACTCAACTAATGCATAGGTAAAACTCAAATAAGAGATCTAACCAGAAAGTTCAACTAAAGAACTCCGGTTGGCAAAAAGAATTAAATCGAACGAAGCAACAGAAGACAAACGGCAAAAGAAACAGGCTTCATTTACTATTCTGGATCTAAGGCAATTTTTACACTGGCAAAAACTTGTTTAAGTTGTCTAAACGGAAAGAGGGTTTTGAAACGAAACTCCAGGCGCTTGAATCGCCTGATTCCAATAAACGAGCGAAAAGTTAGACTAAAACGAAAATCGGATCAGAAATCGCGATCAGAAAAATCGCGGATTTAATCCTAGAAAAAGAAAAACAACGAACAGTTTAACGAACGAACATTCGTTAACTGAATCTAAATGAAGAACACGTTCGTTAAAACGAACGAACGAGCGAACGCTCGCTAACTAGCCTAAACCGAAAAAAAACCGATCTAAAGAAAAAAATGAAACTAAAAAACGAACGAAAACCGGCGAAAACCGAATGAAAACCGGCGGGTCAACCTCGGCGACTCGGCGGCGGCGGGGTCCGGCAGCGGCTCCGGCGAGGTGGCGATGTCGGCGCCGGCGGGGTCCGGCGGGGCGGCGGCGGAATGCGGCGGCGGCGGCGAAAGGCGGCGGCAGCTAGGATTTCGGCCCGGGGTTGGCCGGTGGCTTATAAAGGCTGAGGCCTGGAGGAGTCCGGGCCTAGCACGGCCCGTAGGTCGGTTCGGACGTTTTTTTTAAATACTTACGCTCGGAAAAAAAAACAAAAGGACTACTAAAGGGACTCCAAAAATCCCGAAATAAATTTTCCCCGACTTCTAAAATCAAGCCGCACAGGATGAACATTTATTTGGGGCCTAAATGCAATTTTGAAAAACACGCATTTTTCCTAAATTCAAATAAAATAGAAAATAAGACCAAATAAAACTTTAAATTATTTTTTATTAAATCCTCAATATTTCTATATTTTGGGAAAGTCATTTTATTCCCTCTCTCATATTTTTTTGTAATAGAAATAATTGAAGATAAAATAAATAAAATCAAAAGATCCTATTTTCAAAATTTGAGACAACTCCAATATGAAAATAACGAAATCCCCAACTCTCTCCGAGGGTCCTTGAGTTGCGAAAAATGTCTAGGATCAACCGAGATGCAATAAATATGATATGCAATGATGATCTAGTGTATAACATTCCAAATTGAAAATTTGGGATGTTACAAACCTACCCCCCTTAAGATGAATCTCGCCCTCGAGATTCAGGTTGGCTAGAAAATAGGTGAGGGTGGTCTTTCAGCAATTCTTCCTCTCGTTCCCAGGTGGCTTCATCCTCCGTGTGGTGGCTCCACTGAACCTTGCAAAACTTGATAACCTTGCTGCGGGTGACTCGACTGGCATACTCTAGAATCTTAACTGGTTTCTCCTCATAGGTCAAATCACTGTCCAACTGAATCGCTTCCAGTGGTACCGTATCTCTCAGCGGTATGTCAGCCATCTCTGCGTGGCACTTCTTCAACTGGGATACATGGAGCACGTCGTGAACTCCCGACAATCCTTCGGGCAATTCTAACTTGTAGGTACTTCTCCCATACGCTCCAAAACTTTGTATGGGCCTACAAAACATGGCGCTAATTTTACCTTAACTCCAAAGCGCTTAACTCCTCGAAGTGGTGATACTCGAATATAAACTCGGTCTCCGACTTCATAAACTGTATTGATCCGGTCCAAACAACTGGCGGTCTCCAACTTCATCCGAGGACAATGGGGTCCTGCACCTCCTTCCGTACAAGGCTTCGAAAGGGGCCATCTTCAAACTGGATTGATAGCTGCTGTTGTAAGAGAACTCCGCATATGGCAAATTATCATCCCAACTAGATCAGTAATCTAGCGCACAAGCTCTTAGCATATCCTCCAAAATCTGATTGACTCTCTCAGTCTGTCCATCTGTCTGCGGGTGGAAAGTTGTGCTAAACTCCAGTATGGTACCCAAAGTTTCATGCAACTGATTCCAGAACTTTGAGGTAAACTGGGTTCCTCTATCTGATACAATGCTCCTTGGAACTCCATGCAGACATACGATCCTGGTCATGTATATCTTTGCCAACTTTTGCACTGGTATAGGTAGTTTTCACTGGAATGAAATGAGCTACCTTTGTCAAACGATCGACTACAACCCATATCGAGTCATAGCCTGAACGTGTTCTGGGCAATCCTATAATAAAATCTATCCCTAACTTATTCCACTTCCATTCGGGTATCGACAATGGTTGTAGCAATCCTGCTGGCTTCTGATGCTCTGCCTTTACTCTCTGACATACATCACAAACTGCTACATATTCCGCAATATCCTTCTTCATTCCGGTCCACCAGAAAATATCCTTCAAATCCAAATACATCTTGGTATTTCCTGGGTGAATTGAATATGGTGAATCATGGGCCTCTTGTAAAATTAACTTCCTGATCTCCGGATCATTTGGCACATAAACACGGTCTTCAAACCATAGGGTATCGTTCTCATCCTCACGAAATCCCTTAGCTTTTCCTTTGCTCATTTTCTCCTTTATCTCGTCAATCTCCTTATCAGTCTTTTGGGCTTCTCTGATCCTATCCATCAACGTAGACTGAATCTCCAATGCTGCTACATAGCCCCTCGGAACTATTTCCAAACAAAGCTCTCAAAGATTTTCGACTCACTTGGTAAATCTCCCGTCATTAAGGTGTTGACGTGGCTCTTACGGCTCAACGCGTCAGCGTCTACGTTGGCCTTTCCAGGGTGATAATGCAATCTCATATCATAATCCTTGATGAGCTCCAACCATCTCCTTTGTCTGAGATTCAACTCCTTCTATGTGAAAATATACTTCAAACTCTTATGATCCGTGTACACCTCGCAATGGTTTCCAATCAGAAAATGTCTCCCAGTCTTCAGTGCATGCACTACGGCTGTTAACTCCAAATCATGCGTAGCATAATTCAACTCATGAGGCTTAAGCTGTCATGAGGCATATGAAACAACTCTTCCTTCCTGCATAAGTACTGCTCCAAGTCCTTGACGTGAAGCGTCAGAATACACCTGATAATCCTTGGTCTGGTCTGGCAAAATCAACACTGATGAGGTAACCAAACATTTCTTCAACTCCTAAAAACTAGCCTCACATTCCTCAATCCATATGAACTTGGTATCCTTCTTCAACAACTCCGTCATAGGCTTCACAATCTTTGAGAAATTCTCAATAAACCTTCGGTAGTATCCTGCGAGTCCAAGAAAACCCCGAATCTCTCCAACTGTGGTTGGTGCTTCCCACTTGGTCACGGTATCAAGTTTAGTGGGATCTACTACTATACCTTCTCCGGATATAACATGTCCGAGAAATCCAACTTCTTTCAACCAAAACTCACATTTGCTAAACTTGGCATATAACTGATGTTTTCTGAGCTTTCCAAGAACCAAACGCAAATGCTCCTTATGCTCCTCTTCATTCTTCGAGTAAACCGGGATATCATCACTGAACACTATGACGAACTTATCCAAGAACTCCATAAACACTTTGTTCATCATGTTCATAAAATATGCAGGTGCATTAGTCAGACCAAATGACATAACTGTATACTCGTATAGCCCATACCTGGTGGTAAAATTCATCCTGGGTATATCCTGTTCCCGAATCTTCAACTGGTGGTATCCTGATCGCAGATCGATCTTGGAAAATACCTTAGCTCCTTGCAATCGATCAAACAGATCATTGATCATCGGTAGTGGGTATTTGTTCTTGATGGTTACTTCATTCAATCCTCGATAATCGACAACCATCCTTAACGATCCATCCTTCTTTTCTACTAGAAGTACTGGCGATCCCCAAGGTGAAGAACTTGGGCGAATGTATCCTTTATCCAGTAACTCCTTAATTTGCTTCTTAATTTCCACCAAGTCCTTTGCAGGCATCCTATATGGTCTCTTTGATATTGGCCCTGTGCCTGGCAAAAGCTCAATCAAAAACTCAATATCTCTATCCGGTGGCATGCCTAGCAATTCTTGTGGAAATACATCGGGGAAATCCTTCACTACTAGTACTTCCTCCTGCACAACTCCTATTAAACAACTTGCTTGAGTCCTCTTTGGCACATGTCGGGATACATACTTGATCCTTCTCCCTTCTGGGTGGTAAGCAAAATTGACTTACTGGCACATTCAATATTCCCTTCATACTTCGACAACCAATCCATGCCTAATAGCACATCCAATCCTTGAGATTCCAACACTATTAAGTCTGATTGAAATACGTAGTTACTAATCCTTAATGGTAACCGATCACACCATAGACTAGCCATATATTCTGCTCCAGGCGAGGTTACTAACATGGGTGACCTAAGGGCTTGGGATGGCAGTTTATACTTATCCACAAATCCCCTTGATATGTATGAATGCGATGCACCAGTATCAAAAAGAATGAGTGCAGTAAATGACTTAACCAAAAACTTACCGATTACTGCATCCGGCTGCTCTTCAACCTCTTCCACGTTAACGTGGTTCACCTGTCCCCTATTGAAAGGGTTTGGCTTCTTCCCAAAGCTTCCATTGCCATTTCCATTCTGTGATTCAGGACATTCATTGGCATAATGTCCGGTCTTCTGGCACTTAAAGCAAGTGACTTGGCTCAGGTCTCTCTTGGCTGTGGTCGATGGGTTGGGGCGGTTCTGGCCATTGCTTCCTCCATTCCCTTTACCATTCTTGGTGCCATTGTGGTTGTGCGAGCTACCTCCTCCATGTGTATGCTGAAAATGTCCTCCCGGCCTAGGGGTAAAACGTGGCTTCTATTGAGCTCCTGAATTGTGCTTTCCTTGTCCATACTTCCTCTTGAGATTCTCAATTTGCTGTTGCTTCCCTTCAATCATAAGAGCACGATCTACCAACTCCTAGTAGTTGTTGAAGGTTTCTACCATCAACTGCATGCTCAACTCATTATTCAGTCCTTCCAGAAACTTCTCCTGCTTTGCTGCATCCGTAGCAACGTCATCTGGGGCATAACGTGCTAATTTACTAAAGTCCTCCACATACTGGCCAACTGTCCATCCTCCTTGGCGCAAGTTGCGAAACTCTCGTGTCTTCATGGCCATAGCACCTACTGAAACATGGGCAGTTCGAAAAGCCTGCTGAAACTGGTCCCATGTGACAGTATCGACAGGGAAAGTGGCTGTGAAATTCTCCCACCACGATGCTGTGGGTCCTTCAAGCTGATGTGCGGCAAACTTCACCTTCTCCGCATCCGTGCATCCTGCTGTGGTCAACTCTCTAGCTGTCTTGCGGAGCCAATCATCTGCTACTATCGGCTCAGTGCTACTGGAAAACACCGGCGGATTCAGCCTAAGAAAACGGGCTAAGTGATCAACAGGTGGTGGGGGTGGTGGGTTGTTGTTGTTGTTCCCTTGATTCTGATTCTGGACTAGTAACTGCATCAAGGTGTTCTGCTGCTGGATCAACTGGGTGAGCTCCGGTTGGAAGGTAAATCCGGGGTCACGTCTCGGAGGCATCTGAGGGTTTTTAGAAAAGATGAAATTTAAGAATAGAGGGGGTCTAAAGAGAAAACACTACCCATATGCACATGAGGCAAAAGAAAACAATTCACTTCATTCAATCAATCAAACAAGGGCATACAATCGATCTAACTATCGCAAAAGTGCTCGGACTATAATATTTACATGGTGGACTACTACTACTGATAAGGTGGTCTACTAGAAATATTCTTCGGTTGCAGACTCCATGATATCTGCTCCAGCTTCATCAACGTAGTCATCGTCGCTATCATCTGGATTCGAGTCGGTGTCGTCGATGATGATGTAGTCTTCTGGGCGAATCTCCTTGGGTTCTTTGTCTTCTTCTACTGGTGTAGGGCCTCCCATAAATATTCCAATCTTCATTGTTAGGTCAGTATTCTTATCCACTATTACTCCAATTTCCTCTTCATAATCTTCACGAGTAGCCTTGAGTTCTTCCTCCAGTTCCTGGACTCTTGTCCTTGCCTTCTTCAGATCTATCATGTCGACACACATCTGTTTCTCCTGACGTCGAATGTGCTGGTTTAACTCCTGGATAAAAGCTGCAATTGATCTATCCTTTTTGGTGCTGATCATCTCCCAGTGCTCATCTCGACGCCCACAAATCTGGTAGATAGTATCCTTGAGATCATTGCGGTAGACTTCTCCAATGCGTCCCATGGCGATGTGAGCTGCCATGCTCTTTCCTAGACTCCAAGTTGGTGCATCATAAGAAAACTCTATGGTCTCAGTGACTGGCATGAACGTCCTTCCTAGAACTTGAACTTGAATCATCCAGCTCTCTTCTTCAGGTAAAGTGGTGTTGTAGGTTTCGGTGAAGCTTGGTACTCCTATGTTCAGATATCTAGTGACTTCCTTCAAATGACGTCCAAAGGATGTATCTTCATCCAGTTGCGTGAACTTGTTCCTTGCGTCCGCCATCCTAGAAGAGTAGAGAAGACGAGAAGTCAGAAAGAGAAGAGAGTGAGTAGTGATCTAGGTCTTTAGCTTAGTGGTCGTGTCCTACAGCCAGCGTGTGCTCTGGTACCATCTTGTAGCGACCAGACCTCAAACGATCCAATCTCTGTGCTCCGGTGTCATCCCTGGATCATTAATGCTGACACCACACAGTACTTGAAGGATTTATAACAGAGTAGCAATCACACACTTATTACATCGAGTGTCTCAATAGAGAACCTATTATAATAAATATGGCTTAATGCCATCTAATAATGATAACAGCGGAAGGCTTGGAAGATAAGTGAGTCCATCAACTCCAACGACATCACTGAGTATAGAACCACGACCTAAAACTCCTTAATCGTCGTCTGAAAACTCTGCAACATTAACGTTGCAGCCCGAAACGGGTCAGCACATGGAATATGCTGGCAATGTAACACATAGAGAGTAATGGAATGAAACAGCTATTCTATATGCATATTTGGCTGGTGGAAAGCTCTATGGTTACAGTTTTGCGTAAAGCTAATTTTTCCCTACTGCAAAGGAATAAATTTATTTAACTATCAAGGTGGTTGTTAAACATTGAGAATGGTTGACAGCATTCTCAATCCCAATTAAGCATCATCATTAAACAAACCCATCAAAATTAATTTATAGTAACATGTTGAGATTCACATGATAATCCAGGTACTAGATACTCAAGATGTCCATAACCGGGGACACGGCTAACCATGATTAGTTTATACACTCTGCAGAGGTTTGCGCACTTTTCCCCACAAGACTCGATCTCCTCCACTGGATTTCTCGCACTACATGGTGTTTGAGAAACGGATGACCGAGATATAGTCTTTCAGAAGCGCTAGCACCTTACGATGGGTAGACCGTACCACCTACATCCCCTACATCTGCTAGTCTACCACTGTAAGATTTCGCACGACTTAGTCAACTATGCTAGAGCCCATAATAGCTTGTGGCTGCACACGGAAGTTTCTAGCATGAATAATCTCATGATCCCTTTGAGCCTGGGTGGCAGTCCATAAAGAAAACCGGCAAGCCTGGAATACCCAGGTACCTCAATCCACCCAGATGTGTGTTTAAGTTGCCACCTTAAATAAACCATTAATTAACAATCTCACATCTATCATGGATACACTCACCCAATCCACGTCTACTAGCATAGCATGGCATAATAAGAAAACATAGAAGTAACTCCCAAAGGTTTGATAATAAACAGGTAATAGGTACTACCTCAACTACTTCCCAAACCCACAATTTAATTGGATCCTAATCATGCAATGTGTAAGGATTGATCTAATGCAATAAAACTGGGTAGAGGGAAAAACATGATCAAAGTGTTACTTGCCTTGCTGATGGTCTGGGAAACCTAGCGATTCGAAGTAGCAAGCGGCGCACTCCAGGTACTCTATCGCAAACAAACAAGCATACAATAAGTACTCAACTAATGCACAGGTAAAACTCAAATAATAGATCTAACCAGAAAGTTCAACTTAAGAACTCCGGTTGGCAAAAAGAATCAAATCGAACGAAGCAACAGAAGACAAATGGCAAAACAAACAGGCTTCATTTACTATTCTGGATCTAAAGTTTTTTTACAGTGGCAAAAACTTGTTTAAGTTGGCTAAACGGAAAGAGGGTTTCGAAACGAAACTCCAGGCGCTTGAATCGCCTGATTCCGATAAATGAGCGAAAAGTTAGACTAAAACGAAAATCGGATCAGAAATCGCGATCAGAAAAATCACGGATTTAATCCGAGAAAAAGAAAAACGATGAACAGTTTAATGAATGAACGTTCGTTAACTGAATCTAAACGAAGAACGCATTCGTTAAAATGAACGAACGAGCGAACGCTCGCTAACTAGCCTAAACCGAAAAAAACCGATCTAAAGAAAAAACGAAACTAAAAAACCGAACGAAAACCGGCGAAAATCGAACGAAAACCGGTGGGTCAACCTCGGCGACTCGGCGGCGGCGGGGTCCGGCGGCGGCTCAGGCGAGGCGGCGGCGGCGTGGGCGCGGGGCTCGAGGCAGGCGGCGGCTAGGGTTTCGGCCCGGGGTGGGCCAACGGCTTATAAAGGCTGAGGCCTGGAGGAGTCTAGGCCTAGCACGGCCCGTAGGTCGGTTCGGACTTTTTTTTTAAATACTTACGCTCGGAAAAAAATAAAAGGACTACTAAACGGACTGCAAAAATCCCGAAATAAATTTTTCCCGGCTTCTAAAATCAAGCAATATTTCCTAAATTCAAATAAAATAGCAAATAAGACCAAATAAAACCTTAAATGATTTTTTTATTAAATCCTCAATATTTCTTTATTTTTGTGGGAAAGTCATTTTATTCCCTCTCTCATATTTTTTTGTAATAGAAATAATTGAAGATAAAATAAATAAAATCAAAAGATCCTATTTTCAAAATTTTAGACAACTCAAATATGAAAATAACGAAATCCCCAACTCTCTCCGAGGGTCCTTGAGTTGCGAAAAATTTCAAGGATCAACCAAGATGCAATAAATATGATATGCAATGATGATCTAGTGTATAACATTCCAAATTGAAAATTTGGGATGTTACAGTGGTCCACTAACATTTGTTGGAATCAAAAAGCAGTACAATATCTTGGACAAGCATGTATATACGTATACACATAAACATGGAAATCAACAGGGAAATGTACATACTAAGGGTTTTCTTTCCCTGACTGTGCAAAGGGTCTGTGCTTGGCTTTGTACATAGGGTTACATGCCTTGCCGGCAAGGCTAGTACAAAAGCGGGGTTGTCGGGGCTCCCGAAAACCACTCCTTAGGGGTAAAACTTGCGAAGATGTTCGATATTCCAGGAATTGCTCACCGGAATGCCATCTTTAGTCTCCAGGCGGACTGCGCCGGGCCTGCTGACTTGTATTACCTGATAAGGGCCTTCCCACTTTGGCATCAACTTGTTTGAACTCTTGGCGGATTGGATTCGTCGAAGAACAAGGTCGCCTTCCTCAAGCCTTCGGGCGTGAACCTTGCGGCTATGGTAGCGGCGCAAGGCTTGCTGATAGCGAGCGGCTCGCACAGCAGCCTGAAGACGATCTTCCTCAAGGAGCATCGCATCATCTTGGCACAACTTCTTTTGTTCAAGCTCATCATAAGCAAGCACTCGAGGTGACCCATATATGAGTTCCATGGGGAGAATTACTTCTGGCCCGTATACCAGGGCAAAGGGTGTCTGGCCAATGGCTCAATCTGGTGTCGTTCTAATCGACCAAAGAACCGTCAGCAACTCATCAATCCAGCGCCTCCTGCACTTGTGTAGCCTATCAAAAGTTCTGGTCTTGAGGCCCCGCAACATTCCTGCATTCGCCCTCTCAGCCTGGCCGTTACTTCTGGGATGAGCAACAGAAGCAAAACAAACCTTTCCGCCGAGGTCTTGGATATACTGCATGAAGGTGCGGCTCGTGAACTGTGTGCCGTTGTCGGCGATGACTCTACTCGGCACACCAAAATGATAGACTAGTCCCTTGAAGAACTTGATGACCGATTGCGCTATCACCTTTCTCACCGGTTCCACTTCCGGCCACTTTGTGAACTTATCGATCGCGATGTACAACTACTCAAAGCCCCCGACAGCGTGGGGAAAGGGGCCCAGCATGTCGAGCCCCCAGACCGAGAATGGCCAGGAAAGAGGGATTGTTTGAAGGGCTTGGGCTGGCTGATGAAGGTTCTTCATATGGAACTGGCACGCTTCACACTTGGTTACTAGTGCAGTTGCATCGTGGAGGGCATTCGGCCAGAAGAAACCTTGCCGAAATGCTTTGCTGGCAAGGGCTCTTGACCCTATGTGGGAGCCACACATGCCTCCATGTATCTCTGCCAACAGCTTCAGTCCGTCCTCCTGAGGAATGCACTTCAATTTCACGTCGTTCGGTCTCGTTCTATATAGGGAATCATCCATAAACTGGTACATGCTGGACTGACGGGCTACTTTCTCTGCTTCTTCCTATTCCTCAGGGAGTTCCCCTATTTTGAGGAAATGGAAGGTGCGCTGCGCCCATGCCGGAGCCTGGGGCTCGACGACAAGGACTAAAGGCTCATCTTCGGCCATAGGGGCAGCTGCCTCTATGGTTAGGGCTTGGAGCCCTATCGAAGGTTGCTGCTCCCCGGCAAGCTTGGGGGACCTGGCAACTTCCTTGCCGGCGGCTCCTGGGAGCTCAGCAGGAAAGTACTTGCCGGGGCCTGCCTTCCTTCGATTGTTATGTCCCGCCGATGGCTCAACGGATGGCTGGGTTAATTGAAGCACAAAGGTACCTGGTTCCACAGGCAACTTGAGGGCAGCGCGTTTCTACAAGTCGTCGGCAATGATGTTCTCTGCTCGGGGAACATGCTCAACTTGTAGTTCGTCAAAATGCTCCTCCAACTTCCTCACTTCATCCACATAGGCGTCAATCAACAGGCTCTGGAAATCCTTATTAACTTGCTTGACGACAAGCTACGAATCACCCCTGATGATGAGCTTCCTAATCCCGAGGTCTGCCGCGATCCTGAGACCAGCAAGCAATCCTTCGTACTCTGCAGTATTATTTGTTCATTTTTTCTGGGAAAGTGCATCTGGACTAAGTACTTGAGGCACTCCTCGGTGGGTGCAACGAGTAGCACGCCTGCACCAGCAGCTTGCAGCGATAAAGCTCCATCAAAGTACATAATCCAATCACGGCTCGTCTCCTTGCCGGGAAGGGTGGTCTCTTGAATCTCTTCGTCGGGCGTCGAGGTCCATTCTCCTATGAACTCTGCCAAGGCTCGGCTCTTGATCATTGAAGTACTTTCAAACTTGAGGCCAAAGCTCGATAGTTCCAACACTCACTCCACAATCCTCCCAGTTGCATCCGGGTTGTGCAAGATTCATTGCAAAGAGAGGCAAGTGACGACGGTGATCTCATGCGCTTGGAAATAGTGACACAGCTTTCTCGAGGCCATGAGGAGGCCGAAAAGTAGCTTCTGTATACCAGAATATCTTGATCTAGTCCCTGCAAAAGGGAACTGACCAAATAAACCGGGTGCTGATCACCTTCTTCTTCTGTTCGACTTTGCCCACTTGCGCACACTCTGTCTTGTCGGGACTAGGCTTTGCCGGGGGGTCTGCCCTGCGGGCATCACGCCCTGCCGGGGAGAGCTCCGGCCCATCATCCGACGGCTCCGCCGCTACCGCTACCTCTTCCTCAAATTCTCTCTAGGCCACCCGTGCAGCACTAACAACTTGATTCGTTGTCGCCAGATATAGCAGCAACGGCTCTTGCGGTTTTGGCGCGACTAGTATTGGCGTGGAGTAGAGGTACCTCTTCAAATCTTGCAGCGCCGCCTCTGCCTCCGGAGTCCATATCATTGGACCTGCCTTTTTCAAAACTTTGAAAAAGGGGAGGGTAAGCTCAGCAGATTTGGAAATGAACCTACTTAGAGCAGCAACGCAGTCGGCGAGCCTACGGACGTCTTTGACCCGTCTTGGCGCCTCAATCAGCATGATCGCTTTGATCTTGTTAGGATTTTCTCCGATTCCGCTTTGAGACACAAAGAACCCAAGAATTTTGCCGTATGGGACACCGAACACGCACTTCTCTGGGTTGAGCCTGAGGTTGATCTTGCGCAGATTTGCAAATGTTCCTTCCAGATCTTGCATGAGCGTTCCCTTCTCCTTGGTTTTGACTACTATATCATCCATATAAGCTTCCATATTTCTATGCAGCTGGGGCTCAAAACCAATTTGGACTGCTCGGGAAAATGTCGAACCAGCGCTTTTCAACCCGAAAGGCATCCACACAAAACAGTATGTACCACATGGGGAGATGAACGCAGTCTTTTCTTCATCTTCCTTCATCATGAAGATCTTGTGGTATCCTGAGTAGGCATCGAGGAACGACAGCAGGTCACATCCAGCAGTGGATTCCACTATCTGGTCAATGTGTGGCAGAGGGAAAGGATCCTTTGGACAAGCTTTATTGATATCTGTATAGTCGATACACAGCCAACATCTCCCATTTGCCTTACGCACTACCACTAGGTTGGCCAACCACATGGGGTGGAGCACTCCTCTGACCAAGCCTGCCACCTCCAACTTCCTGGTCTCCTCGATGATGAACTCTTGTCGTTCCAAAGCTTGCTTCCTAGCCTTCTGCTTGATGGGACGCGCATGGGGACTGACAACAAGGTGGTGCTCAATCACCTCCCTGGGAATGCCGGGGATGTCAGATACTTGCCATGCAAACATGTCGACATTTGCCCGCAGGAAGGCGATGAGCGTGCTTTCCTATTTGTTGTCAAGGGTGGAGCTTATGGTAAAAGCTCCACCCGTGCCATCCTCCTTGACGGGCACCTTATTGGTTTCTGGTGGGGCCACCTTGGACCTCTTGCTCCTGCTGGTGGAGCTCTCGGGCACGTCCCCAATGGGAACGTGGTGGTCCAAAGAGGCGTGTTTGCCAGAGGGGGTGCAGGAATGCTTTCCGGGGTCAGAAGTCTTGTCGGAAGGGGCCTTGCCGGTAGGGGCAGAGGCTTTGCCGATTTTCTTCCCTCCCGGGGTCTCGGCTGTAGGAACAAGTGCCTTGACGGCAGCTGCTGCAACTGCCTCCCTTTAGAGCTGGTCGGCGCAGATGAGCGCGTCTTTCTTGTCGGAGGGGACAGTGATGATGCTCATTGGCCCGGGCATCTTCAACGTGTTGTAGGTGTAATGTGATGCCTCCATAAACTTGGCCGACACTGGGCAGCCGAGGATCCCATTATAGGGCAAGGGGATCCTGGCAACGTCAAAAACAATCTTCTCCGTCCTATGGTTCAGCTCGCCGCCAAATGTAACGGGCAACGTAATCATACCCTTCAGCTGACTCTTCCCCGGGTTGACCCCTTGAAACGTGCCTGTCTCCTCGAGATCTCCATCGGGGATTTGCTGCCTCTCGATCACGGCGGGCGAGATCAATTTCAGACCGGCCCCACCGTCAACTAGCACTTTTGTCACCTTGAGGTTGCATATTGTTGGTTATACAAACAACGGCAAACACCCGACTGCAGTTGTGCAATCAGGGTGATCCTCGGTGTCAAAAATGATAGGCATGCTGGACCACTTCAGTGGCCTCTCGGCATCGAACGATGGCTCTGCAGCAGTGACTTCATGCACCCACTACTTCAGTTGGCGGTGAGAGGTATGAAATGAGGCACCACCGTCGATGCACATGGCATCCGTAGCTTTCTGGAACTCGTGCACGCCAGACTCGTTGTCCTCATCATGATCATCGTCTCCCTCCTTCTTGTCGCATCCCTGAGCGGGCCTCTCTTGTTGATTATCTTTGTCGCGGCGACCTCCTTGACCACCGTGCTTCTTGCTGGACACCTCAGCACCATCCCGGCCCTTCTCCTTATCGCGCCTCTCATACCCAGCTTTCTGCTTCTCCGCAAGTAGCTCAACCTGCCAGCAATTCTGGAGGTCATGGCCCTTGGTGCGACGGATCTTTCAGTACTTCTTGTCGGAGTCTCCCGGCTTGTCGGCAGCCGCCAAGGCCCGGCAGGCGGCACACCCAGCAACTTCCTTGTTGGGGTCAACAGCCTTGGCCTTTTGGGCGGCGCCATGGTCGCCGGATCGCTCGATGGCAAGCACGGTCTTGCCCTTACATTTCCTATTGTGGCGCCGGCCCTTCTTTGCCGGGGCGACGGCGTCTTCGTCTGTGGAGTCGGTTTTCCCGCCGGCATCTTCATCGGGGTACTTGCTCCCTTCTTCAGCCCGATCGCATCTATCGGCCATAACATAAAGGTCGGCTACATCCTTAACCTTGTTCATCGCCGGCTCCTCACGCATCTTGCGGTTGCACACATTCTGATGGAATCCACTGATGACCGCGGCAGGATGAACATCTGGGATGTTGTACTGCACATGGCTGAACCTAAGGATGGCAATTTTACCCATGACATGGATACCCATGGATATCCGACCCGAATGGATAGGGTTTGGATATGCTTTTGCGCCCATGGGCGGCACCCAAACCCGACCTAATTGCTCGTGGGTAGGGCATGGATATAATCTTGTATCCATGGGTATACCCAAACCCGACCCGATAGTATGACTTAGTGGGCAAAAGACCGCTATCCCTACCCCACAGTCACATGTCTCACCGCAATTTTTAACTCATTTTTTATCTAAACCATGCAAAAGAAATTGCACAATCCATGGCATAACTTCTATTAGTTGATATTCAATCCCCACTGTAACATACTCCAGTGCCCCTTCCCTTATTTCATCTCCTTGTTAAATGACTCACCATTCTCATCTTTTAGAAAAATAATAAATGATATTAGGTTGTTAGTGACATTGATTTACCATAAGTTGATGTTTATCATAAGTCAAGCCTAGCTTACCACGAGATGAAGAATGAAAGAGCTTATATTAATATTTTACTATGTCTTATCTATATGTCTTGAGAGGACCTAGTGGACATCCAATGGGTATGGATATCCATCGGGTTTGTACGTGGACACAAGTTTTTACCCATGGATCTTTTCATGTATAGGCAAAGACTGTCTTTATGGATATGGATATGGATTTGGTATTGTTCAACCCGATCCAAACCCGACCCATTGCCATCCTTAGCTGAACCTTTGTATGTACTTGTGTAGGGTTTCGCCATCCTTCTAGGGGATGACATGCAAATCACTTGCCTGGCCAGGAGCTTGGTGGCATCCGGTAAAGGCACCAACAAACTTGTGGCACAGATCCAACCAAGAAGAAATGGAATCCACTGGCAGATGCATCAACCATGACATGACATTGGGCTTAAGTGCCAACGGGAAGTAGTTGGCAAGCACCTTGTCGTCGTGAGCCCCAGGAGCTTGCATCGCGATAGTGTAGATGTTGAGGAACTCCGACGGGTGAGTCTTGTAGTTGTACTTTTCTCTGACCTCAGGCTTGAACGTGCAGTGGGTGGGCCACTGGAACTGCCGCAGCTCACGGGTAAAGGCTGGACAACCAACCTCGTAAGGTAGGTCACCGGAACCCCCCGGCACTGGGTGGTCCGTAGTGGGCCCCGCACGCCTATCTGACTGATGGCGTGCTTCTCGCCGCCGCTCTATAGTGGTCCGAGCGTCTTCCTGAGCTCGCTCCCGAAGAACTTGACATCAGTCGCAACGGGCTCGCGGGTCAGACGACACTGTGGAAACATTGCCACGGGCGTCAGCCCGACGAGTCGGCAGCTGCTGTTGCTGGCGTGGGGGAGGAGAGTGCACCATGGTCACAGCTTCTCCGGTCCTTCCACCACCGGCGTGCACCGGCTCGACAGAGCGTCGGCACGAGGGTCCCGCTGGCCGCGGTTCATCTTTATTGGTGAAGCTCATGAGGCTTCGAATGGTAGCTCTCCACTCGTCGAGCTTCTCCGCAGCAAGAGGCAAGTCGAGGAGTAGTTGCACGTGTGCCAATGCTTTCGCTGGTGTGGATGGAGGCGAAAGTTGTGTGGACCGTGACGCGCTCCGACTTCTAACCATGTTAGAAGGAGACCTATCACGGTCTTGCGGTCGCGCGCCGTTTCCGCTAGCATCCGAGAGTGCATGCTGGCCCGGCGCATCTCGGGGGTGACAAAAAGGGCTCTCCCCGTGGCGGCGCCTGGGGGCACCGACATCGCGGCGTTGCTTGCCACACGTGGCCTGGGGAGACCGCGGCGCGGGCGCCGGCTAGGGCGTCCTAGAGGTCGTCGGGCCGCCCGTGGGCAGCACGGCCCCATCCCTGGGCCCAGTGGCACGTGGCTCGTCGTCTTGAACATGAACAACGCAGCTCGCTTGGCTTCGATTGCCAGAGTCTCGTGGATGATGCTCGCGAGCCACACCTCCGCCACCATCCGCGGCGCCCCTTCTCTCACCTGCGCTGGTGCGGGTGGTCTGGCTCCAGATGATCCGATCATTGTGATCCCCTTCTTGGAGGTCATGGCGATGATGAAGTTGTTGCACTAACTTTTAAACCAGATTTTCACAGCCTCAGTGACCCCTACCTGGCGCGCCAAAAATGTAGGGGAAAACGACACCTATGGGATCCTAGGGAATCCCTTCTATGGTTGGTAGGGCGTGGGTTGCGCAAAGAGCAGGTCTACCGATCAGCGCAAGGGGATTTTTACCCAGGTTCGGACCGCAAACGATGCATAAAACCCTAGTCCTGCTTCAGTATATATTTAGTGTTCTTGCGCTCTTGAACTAGCTGCGGTGCATCCCTAGTCCAAAAGTCTGAATCCTTCCTCAGTACGCGTCGGGCCTCCTTTTATATGTCAAAGGGGTCGCCACAGTGGCACATAGGAGGTGTAAAGTATCTACAGTGTTCAAGTTTATCGCCTGACATTGTAGGACAAACACATTTAATGCGCTGCCTACGTGCCCTCTTGCCTTATCGGGGGTGGCAACAGAGCTCGTCCCATCCGTCGCCGCCTCGCCTTGCTTCAATGCGCGTCCAAGCTGACGAGGCATGGAGTGCCATGCTGGCTGGCTAGTGCTACCTCTTGAGCATGCGTTGGCTTTCCCTTGAAGAGGAAAGGGTGATGCAGCAAAGCAGCGTAAGTATTTCCCTCAGTTGTTTAGAACCAAGGTATCAATCCAGTAGGAGACCACGCACGAGTCACCTCGTACCTACACAAACAAATAAGAACCTCGCAACCAACGCGATAAAGGGGTTGTCAATCCCTTCATAGCCACTTGCAAGAGTGAGATCTCATAGAGATAAAAATAATAAGATAAATATTTTTGGTATTTTTATGATATAAATTGAAAGTAAAGATTGAAAATAAAATAGATTGGAAACTTGTATGATGGAAAATAGACCCGGGGGTCATAGGTTTCACTAGTGGCTTCTCTCAAGATAGCATAAATATTACGGTGGGTGAACAAATTATTGTCGAGCAATTGATAGAATTGAGCATAGTTATGAGAATACCTAGGTATGATCATGTATATAGGCATCACGTCCGTGCCAAGTAGACCGACTCCTGCCTGCATCTACTACTATTACTCCACACATCGACCGATATCCAGCATGCATCTAGAGTATTAAGTTCATAAGAACGGAGTAACGCTTTAAGCAAGATGACATGATGTAGAGGGATAA
Organism: Triticum urartu; assembly: GCF_003073215.2. Taxonomy (NCBI): domain Eukaryota; kingdom Viridiplantae; phylum Streptophyta; class Magnoliopsida; order Poales; family Poaceae; genus Triticum; species Triticum urartu. The sequence continues at coordinate 528,092,428 of NC_053028.1, read as the reverse complement.
ACTCATGCAATATGATATAAACCCCATCTTTTTATCCTCAATGGCAACAATACAATACGTGTCATTTTCCGCTACTGTCACTGGGATCAGGCACCGCAAGATTGAACCCGAAGCTAAAAACTTCTCCCATTGCAAGAAAGATCAATCTAGTAGGCCAAACCAAACTTGATAATTCGAAGAGACTTGCAAAGATAACCAATCATTCATAAAAGAATTCAGAGAAGATTCAAATATTGTTCATAGATAATCTTGATTATAAACCCACAATTCATCGGATCTCGACAAACACACCGCAAAAGAAGATTATATCGAATAGATCTCCAAGAAGATCGAGGAGAACTTTGTATTGAGATCCAAAGAGAGAGAAGAAGCCATCTATCTAATAACTATGGACCCGAAGGTCTGAAGTAAACTATTCACACATCATCGGAGAGGCTATAGTGTTGATGTAAAAGCCCTCTGTGATCAATGCCCCCTCCGACGGAGCGCCCGAAAAGGCCCCAAGATGGGATCTCACGGGCACAGAAGGTTGCGGCGGCGGAATTAGGTTTTCGTGGTGCCCTCTGATGTTTTCAGGGTACGTAAGTATATATAGGAGAAATAAGTAGGTCGCTGGAGCCACGAGGGGCCCACAAGGGTGGAGGGCATGCCTAGGGGGTAGGCGCGCCCCCTGCCTCGTGGCTTCCTTGTTGGTTGCTTTACGTCCACTCCAACTCCTCTGGATCACGTTTGTTCACAAAAATCATGCTCCCGAAGGTTTCATTCCGTTTGGACTCCGTTTGATATTCTTTTCCTGCGAAACACTGAAATAGGCAAAAACAACAATTTGGGTTGGGCCTCCGGCTAATAGGTTAGTCCCAAAAATAATATAAAAGTGTATAAATAAGCCCATTAAACATCCAAAACAGAATATATAATAGCATGGAACAATCAAAAATTATAGATACGTTGGAGACGTATCAAGCATTCCCAAGCTTAATTCCTGCTCGTGCTCGAGTAGGTAAATGATAAAAACAGAATTTTTGATGTGGAATGCTTCCTAACATATTTCTCAATGTAATTTTCTTTATTGTGGAATGAATGTCCAGATCCAAAAGATTCAAGATAAAAGTTTAATATTGACATAAAAATAATAATACTTCAAGCATACTAACTAAGCAATCATGTCTTCTCAAAATAACATGGCCAAAGAAAGTTATCCCTACAAAATCATATAGTCTGGCTATGCTCTATCTTCATCATGCCAAATATTAAATCATGCACAACCCCGATGACAATCCAAGCAATTGTTTCATACTTTTGATGTTCTCTAACTTTTTCAACTTTCACGCAATACATGAGCGTGAGCCATGGATATAGCACTATAGGTGGAATAGAATGGTGGTTGTGGAGAAGACAAAAAGGAGAAGACAATCTCACATCAACTAGGCGTATCAACGGGCTATGGAGATGCCCATCAATAGATATCAATGTGAGTGAGTAAGGATTGCTGAGGGAGTCCTGGACTAAGGGGTCCTCAGGTGTCCGGCCTATTATCCATGGGCCGGACTGATGGGCTGTGAAGATGTGAAGGCCGAAGACCGTACCTGTGTCTGAATTGGACTCTCCTTGGCGTGGAAGGCAAGCTTGGTGACGAACTATGAAGATTCCTTCTTATGTAACCAACTCTATGTAAACCCTAGATCCCCCCAATGTCTATATAAACCAGAGGGATTAGTCCGGAAAGGATATATTCATTACCATAGTCATATAGGCTAGGCTTCTAGGGTTTAGCCATCACGATCTCATGGTAGATCAACTCTTGTAACACCCATATTCATCAATATCAATCAAGCAGGACGTAGGGTATTACCTCCATAGAGAGGGCCCGAACCTGGGTAAACATTGTGTCACATGTCTCCTGTTACCATCGATCCTAGACGCACAGTTCGGGACCCCCTACCCGAGATCCACCGGTTTTGACACCGACATTGGTGCTTTCATTGAGAGTTCCACTGTCCCATCCATGAAAGGTTCGATGGCTCCTTCAATCGTCTATAGCGACGCTGTCCAAGAAGAAACCTTCCTCCCCCGACAGATTTTCGTGTTCGGCGGCTTCATACTGCAGGCCAACTCGCTCGGCCATCTGGAGCAGATCGATAGCTACGCCCCTGGCCACCAGGTCAGATTTGGAAACTTGAACTACGTTGCGGATATCCGTGGAGACTTGATCTTCAATGGATTTGAGACCGCAACGTTCGCTCCTCACGCTCTGAGGAACATGACTTAAATCTGTCATCGGATCACATCTAGGAGATGGTCCCTGTTGCTGCAACGGCCTTCGAACCGGAGCAGATCGTGCCATCTGAGGCCACAGAGTTCGCGGCGTTGGAGCTGCACACAGACTCGACACCTTGCGATCTCTCCATCAATGGAACTCCGGATTCATCTCCGGCTATAAATTCCGGACCATATACGTTTGTGGACACCGAGCTAGATCGGTTATCGATCTTTGAATTCAGTGCCGCAGATGTTTTTCAGCGCTCACCTTTGGGCGATGTGCTAAACTCTTTAAAGAACATGTCATTCACGGGAGACTCGCAGCCGAACTATGTCCGGTTCGAACTAGGGGTTGACGACGGAGAATTTTGTTTCCCACCCGCCACCCACTTCATAGCCACTGTCGAGGACTTAACCGACATGCCCACTCCTGGCTCCGCAGACATTGACGACACAGACGATGATGCAGATAAGGAGCAAGGCCAAGACCCGCCAGCCATCAGGTGCAAGACGGCCACCCCTTCACATGACGTGTACATGATCGATACACTTAAAAAGCCTCACGGCAAAGACAAGGGAGATCCAGTCAAATGTCCTGAGTCACAATCTAAGTTCCGGCACCCCAAGTCACACCGTAGCAACAATGGCACTAGAGAAAATAGTACTCCGGATGGCGCCGAAAGCAATGAAGACCTTGTGGGAGCAACATTCGAGCAGGAGGAACAGGAAAACCGGCAAGCCAGCCCCGACGAGCAAGCCCTGCCCAGAGACGGTTCGGAGGATGACAATTACATGCCGCTCTCCGAAGACGAAGTAAGCCTTGGCGACGAAGACTTCATCGTACCCGAAGAGCCACTCGAACAGGAGCGCTTCAAGCGCAGGCTAATAGCTACAATTAGGAGCCTGAAAAAGAAGCAGCAACAGCTTCAAGCTAACCAAGACCTACTCAATGACAGATGGACTGAAGTCCTCGTCGCCGAAGAATACGGCCTCAGTGGCCCAGCCAAAAGCTACCCAAAGCATAGGTCGCTCTACCAGTCCGATGACGGGGCATTGGAGCCCATACCATCGTCACACAACGGGGCAGGTCGAGGGAAACTCTGTTCGGATAAAGAGGCAATTCAATCCGAACACCAGACGGCCCCACCTCGTCATAAAGGAAAGAACAAACGCAGGCCATGATTACCCACACAATCTGCAGAGGGACTGGGACAATAGAGCAGGAAGCGCACGACCAATCTACAGATCACGAAAACATGCTTCAACACGCGACGATGTCTACCTACTCGGGCGTGTCACACCTTGCCGCGACCAGGTCGAAAACCGCAATAGGACTCCTTCGGAGTTACGCCACAGTGTGGGCCAACATAGAGGTGCCGCACACCCGCTTTGCTTCACTGATGAAGTAATGGATCATGAATTCCCCGAAGGATTCAAACCCGTCAACATTGAATCATACGACGGGACAACCGATCCCGCAGTATGGATAGAAGATTACATCATCCACATCCATATGGCCCGTGGAGACGACCTCCACGCCATTAAATACCTCCCACTAAAACTAAAAGGACCAACTCGGTACTGGTTAAATAGCCTGCCTGAAGATTCCATAAGCATCTGGAAGGACTTGGAAGAGGCCTTCCTCGATAACTTCCGAGGAACACATGTCCGGCCACCGGATGCCGATGACCTAAGTCACATTGTCCAACTGCCTGGCGATCAGCCAGGGAGCTCTGGACCTGGTTCTTAGTCAAAAAGAACCAAATCGTCGATTGTCCGGACGCGGAAGCCCTCGCGGCTTTCAGACACAGCGTCCGGGATGAATGGCTCGCACGCCACCTCGGCCAAGAAGGACCTAAATCCATGACAGCTCTCATTGCTCTGATGACTCGCTTTTGCGCGGGAGAAGACAGTTGGCTCGCTCGTAGAAGCAGTGGCACAAGCAACCAGGGCACCTCCAAAATCTGAGACGCCAATGGCAAGCCACGGGGAAGCAAAAACAACAGTCACACTGACAATGAAAGATCAGACAACATAGCGGTCAACGCTGGATTCAGCAACCCCAAGCCCGGTCAGCGGAAGAAGCCATCCAAGGCGAACCGAGATGAACCATCCAACCTGGACAGGATTTTGGACCGACCCTGCCAGATTCATGGCCACCCTGATAAACCAGCTAGTCATACCAACAGAAACTGCCGGGTCTTTAAACAGGTCAGCAAGCTCAACGACGAACACAGGGGAAGGAGGCCGCCAAGCGACAGGGATGACGGAAAGGTTCACCAATGAAAAACTGGGGGTCTAAAGCAGTCTCCACCCGAGGATCGACTACCCCTAGAACGGTAATAGCATCCAGGCTTCTGCCGCCCACTCCGTACACCTACAAAGTTTGTACCGCGCGTACATCATTACGCACTCAAGATACCATGGGCATCGGCGTAAGCACAATACGGACAAGCCTGCGAGCACTCCAATAACTTTTTCTATATATAATTATTTACTTTCTTTTTTATTTCCTCTTTCGATATCCTTTAAAAAACAGGTGACGAACAGGATAAAAATCGGAAATCGGCTCTATCGGAGTCCGGATCTGTACACTCACCTAAGGGGCTATGTCCATCAAGGATTCCCCCCACCGAGGACTGGCGGCGCAGACGTGCGACAGGAGGTCCAAAATAACTTTTTGTAGACCGGACTCTCTATTTTTCGAGCCTGTACTATGCATGTTCCTCCGCCTCCAACCCCGAGCATGTCAAATGGCCGGGGGGATGGCTCTTATATACATATATCATAAGTAATCATCGGCATATCACTCAGTTACCAGTAAACAATATCCGAGCTAGTCATCCATATGGTTTTCCCGACAAATATGGCTCCTACGGTTATTTCACAAAAATACCTTAGCCTAACTTGCTAGGGGCTCGGTGTGGGAACAAATGAGTTGCCAGTAAAAGTCCGAACAGCTCTATAGCATACTTCGGCGTCGCAAGCTTGGCCTTATATGCATCAGCTCCGAGTCATTGTCTTGGGTCAATAGTTGGGGTTGCCCGACTCCTGTGCTTGCTGCCCTACGTTCTGCTCTATCGGCTAGGGTAGTAAAGGGAGAACTACTGCGATTGTGCCCTGGTCTAAACCGGACGAGCACCTCAGGAGAGAAAGCTCAAAACTGACTGTCATGATGAGGCATGAGCTGGTCAACCACTTGACGACTTATTGGAATCTTTAGCGATTCTCCGTGTTACATGAGGGATCTTTTTCAGGTCAAATATGTAAGGCACCATACGCCGCATACATACCAGGGGCTACGTCGTACCTCCACCATTAAACTCCTATGTCTAAGTGAAAGTGTTAACGCCTTATAGTCTGATTGCCTGCTTCTCCGCATTATCACCTCCTTCATGGACCAAGACGTTGGATAAAGAGTGATTAAATGCTTTTCCAAACACCCCCGTACTTCCTACAAGGGGGCTGAAGCCGACGACTGGAAAACTTTCAGATTATATCAAAACGGCCGCACAGGAGGAATTCAAGCTTTCAAGCAAAACATAAATAGATTAACTATAAAATTGTTTTTTACAATTTTCATACACCTCACTCGAACATTACATCTTTTGAGCACTGACCCTCTACAAAGCGGGTGGCCTCTAGGACGTATTCAAAATAATGCTCCGGTTCCGGATGGTCCTTGCCTTTGGGTGGACCCTTCGTCGCAACATCGACGGCCTTCATCTTCCCCCCAAAATGTCTTGACTCGGGCAAAAGCCATCCGTGCACCCTCAATGCACGCTGACCGCTTCACAGCGTCGATACGCGGCACCACGTCAACAAGCCTTTGCACTAAACGGAAATAGCTATTTGGAACAGGCTCGGTTGGCCACAACCGGACTACGACGTCCTTCATGGCAGCGCCGGACATCCTATGAAGTTCGGCCCATCGGGACATCTGTTCATTAAGCAACAAAGGGCGCTTTGACACGCCAAACTGCGACCAAAAAAGATTCTCTGTTGCATATCCATCCCGCGCTTGATAATACTGCGCCGCATCGGCAGAACTCTTCGGCAAGTCCAAGAACTCGTCCGGAGAACTCCATACTTGGTTGAGCTGGGCATAGTTCGGGTCGCCGAACTTAGTTTGCAGCAGAAAGGGCTTTCCAGCCGCAATCTCCCTCGCCTGTCGAACCTCCTCACGGCTGCTCTGCATTCCGACCGCGCTCCTCTCGCCTCTTGTAAGGCCTTCTCTAGATCAGCCGTTAAGGCTTCACTCTCCTTCTCTAGAAATTCACAGCGGCTGGTAGTATTCTCCAGCTCGAGCGTCATCGTGGATATCTTCTACTCATCTTGGCGCCGTGCAGTTCGTTCGGCTTTCAATTCAGCTGATGCCTCTTCGGTAGCAGCATTGCTACGCCGGGCCTACTCCTTGTCCCGGGCCAGCTCCGCTCGAAGAACCTCAACGGCGGCAGCACCATCTGCAGCCAAATTTCAGCAGCACGCTTATACCACAAAAATGTATAAGGATTTCCCCGAATACATACCTTGTGACTCGTGCAGACGCATATTTATTAAGACAAGATCATCCCCTGCCACATCAAGCTTCCGCTCCAAATCGGCAGTTTCCATAGTCCGGGAACCGGCCAAGGGAGAAGAAGCATGTGTTAAAAGTTGATCAGGTTAGTCCTCAAATGGTCCTTTTCGATCCTCCGTTTTTCTTCCCAGCGGAAGCCAACCCGAGTATCAGGGGCTACTACCTATACACAGGCACATCTTTCCAAATGAAACATAGATGGAAACATTTGGTTACAAACCTCAAAGCCCATGAGTAGGCTTAGGAAGGCTTCATTTAATCCGCTTTTCACGGATGAAATCTTCTTAATCACTGTACCCATCAAGGTACGTTGTTCCCCCGAGACAGATGCTTTCCGCAACAAGTCCTGCAATGTATCCGGAGTCTCCGGGTTCCCCAAGGCTGCTCCAAAAGCACAATCATCCTTCAAAGGAATCGGCTCGCCCGTCTTCAAAATCGTTGTCAGCTATGAACCAGATAGTCCGAAGCCTCGGTTGGCATAAGCCTCGGAATCCCGGATGGTCGAAGATCCACCTTTGGGTACTGCCTCTTCTGTCCCCTGGTCTAAAGGGGCCCTCCGCAATGACACTTCAGAGTCATCCGCCTTATTGGGCGAGGAAGTCGGAGGAGGCGTCTCGCTCTCCATCATCTCTGGGAGGAGACTCCCCGAAGAAGAGGATCGCCCCAAAAAATCCTATGCCGACCTGTAACAATGTATAAAAGCGTTACGGTAACAATAACAGAGCAGGACGCTATCAAAATACTTCGAATTCTCTTACTGTCCTGCCGAGGGCTTGTCCCCTTATTGGAGCTGCTCAACGTCGTCACTTTCCAAACCCAAACCAGTCGACGGTGGCATCTTGCCCTTCTTGGGAGACCGCCCCTCCCCATCTTCGGAGGCGGCCCTTTTCCTCCTGTTCGGAGAAGGGATACTGGGTCCTTTTCCGCCCCCGTCTTCGGGCGAGGAATGGTCGATTTCTCTAGACTCAGTGTCCGACTTACCCCTGGAACCAAGGTCATCTAGGATCTTTTCTCCCTCCCCTGCTGGTGCCTGGTATGGCACCGAGGCCAGGATCCTTGTCAACATAGGAGTAGCTGAGTCCTCGGGAAGGGGAGCCGGACACCTAATCAATTCCACCTTCTTTATCCAGCCCTAAAAAAGGATGATAATGTTGGTATCTTGCCACTGGGTATCTGGTTATGAAGTATTCAGTAAACGAGTACTTACTGGGGTGTCCGGATGGTTACAGTCGAGGCCGAAATCTCTGGTGGTGTTCGGCCGTTGCCTTTGTTTTCCGAAGACTAATCTCCACATTCCTTCGTGCGTTGTGCCGAAGAAGTTCTGAAGAGTCTGCAGCCCTTCTGGATTGAACTCCCATAGGCAAAGAGGCCGTCACTGGCACAGTAGGGTCCGACGCACTAGCATTATAAGAACGATGCTGGCTATGTCGATGTCCCTCTCAATGAGGCTCCGAATGCGACTTTGCAGAGTTTGCACATCATTAGTTGATCCCCAATCTAGGCCCTTATTAATCCATGATGCAAGTTGAGTTGGAGGCTAGATCGAAATACGGGCGCGGTTGCCCACTTGGAGCTGCGGGGCTCGGTGATATAGAACCACCCTTGCTGCCACAAATCGGAAGATTTGGCGAAGGATCCTTTCAGCCAAACGGCGCTAGCAAGCTTGCTCACTGCAGCACCGCCGCACTCGGCCTGCTCCCCCTCTACCACTCGCGGCTTCACATCAAAAGTCTTGAGCCACAAGCCGAAGTGCGGAGGAGTTCGGAGGAGGGCTTCGCACGTAACGATAAATGTCGAGATAAGAAGAATAGAGTCCTGGGCCAAATCGTGGAAGTCTAGCCCATAATAGAACATGAGCCCTCGGACGAAGGGGTTAAGTGCAAGCCCCAACCCGCGGAGGAAGTGGGACATGAACACGACCCTCTCGCCAGATCTGGGGGTGGGAATAACCTGCCCCTCGGCAAGAAGCCGATGATGGATTTCAGCGGTCAGGTACCTTGCCGCCCGAAGCTTTGCAATATCTTCCTCCATAACAGAAGAAGCTACCCACTGGCCTTGGCGGCTAGATCCGGACATGATTGGGGTTGGTGGCAAGCGAAGCCCGGGTGTTGAAACTCGAGGTCGTAGGGGTTGACGAAGAGGCAAGCGTGGAATAAAAAGACGGGTTTGTACCCCTATATAAAGGCTGCAAATATCAAACATCTCCTCTCGGGCCTCAAAAACTTGCTTGTTTCCAAGGAGTTGTGCCCAAGGGATGGTTGGGTTACCCACGTTCGAGTCGACTGGAATCCCTTAAAAAAGGGAGGCACGATCTCCGTTTGGATAAGATGCGCCAATAAGGCCACGTCATGGGACGTGGGGCGACGGGCCGTCTAAAACGGTCCGAAATTATGACCGGACAGACGTGATGTCATACTATAAAAGCTATCGGCGGATTATACTCGTGTAAAAAAATATTCTCTCTACGGTTATGTATGGTGACAGGTCCGGATGCTATCATCTCATCCAAAGACTATCTTGAAGTTCGGATAGAAGGGAACCCGCCTTGCAATGTCGAAGACAATCTGCGCGCCGGACTCCTCGTCATTTAAGCCAGGTTCAGGGGCTACTGTGGGAGTCCTGGACTAAGGGGTCCTCGGGTGTCCATCCTATTATCCATGGGCCGGACTGATGGGCTGTGAAGATGTGAAGGCCGAAGACTGTACCTGTGTCCGGATTGGACTCTCCTTGGCGTGGAAGGCAAGCTTGGCGACCGACTATGAAGATTCCTTCTTATGTAACCGACTCTATGTAAACCCTAGATCCCCCCGGTGTCTATATAAACCGGAGGGGTTAGTCTGGAAAGGATATATGCATTACCATAGTCATATAGGCTAGGCTTCTAGGGTTTAGCCATCATGATCTCGTGGTAGATCAACTCTTGTAACACCCATATTCCTCAATATCAATCAAGCAGGACGTAGGGTATTACCTCCATAGAGAGGGCCTGAACCTAGGTAAACATTGTGTCCCCTGTCTCCTGTTACCATCGATCCTAGACGCACAGTTCGGGACCCCCTACCCGAGATCCGTCGGTTTTGACACCGACAGTTGCCATGCAACGGATGCACTAGAGCTATAAGTGTATGAAATCTCAACAAAAGAAATTAAGTGGGTGTGCATCCAACTTGCTTGCTCACGAAGACCTAGGGCAATTTGAGGAAGCCCATCATTGGAATATACAAGCCAAGTTCTATAATGTAAAATTCCCACTAGTTTATGAAAGTGACAACATAGGAGACTCTCTATCATGAAGATCATGGTGCTACTTTGAAACACAAGTGTGGAAAAAGGATAGTAACATTCTCCCTTCTCTCCTTTTTCTCATTTTTTTATTTGGGCCTTCTTTTTTTGGCCTCTTTTCTTTTTTTTTCGTCCGGACTCTCATTCCGACTTGTGGAGGAATCATAGTCTCCATCATCCTTTCCTCACTGGGACAATGCTCTAATAATGATGACCTTCTTTTTAATTACAACCCAATAATTACAACTCAATACTTAGAACAAAATATGACTCTATGTGAATGCCTCCGGCGGTGTACCGAGATATGCAATGAATCAGGAGTGACATGTATGAAAAAATTATGAAAGGTGGCTTTGCCACAAATATGATGTCAACTACATGATCATGCATAGCAATATGACAATGATGAAGCGTGTCATAACAAACGGAATGGTGGAAAGTTGCATGGCAATATATCTCAAAATAGCTATGGAAATGCCACAATAGGTAGGTATGGTGGCTGTTTTGAGGAAGGTATAAGGTGAGTGTATGATACCGGCGAAAAGTGCACGGTAATAGAGAGGCTAGCAAATGTGGAAGGGTGAGGGTGCATATAATCCATGGACTCAACATTAGTCATAAAGAACTCACATACTTATTGCAAAAATCTATTAGTTATCGAAACAAAGTACTACGCGCATGCTCATAGGGGGATAGATTGGTAGGAAAAGACCATCGCTCGTCCCCGACCGCCACTCATAAGGAAGACAATCAATAAATTAATCATGCTCCGACTTCATCACATAACGGTTCACCATACGTGCATGCTACGGGAATCACAAACTTCAACACAAGTATTTCTCAAATTCACAACTACTCAACTAACATGACTCCATATCTCAAAACAATTATAAAGTATCAAACTTCTCATAGTATTCCATGCACTTATATGAAAGTTTTTATTATTCATAAAAGCAAATTACCATGCTTGAGGGAGTCCTGGACTAAGGGGTCCTCGGGCGTCCGGCCTGTTATCTATTGGGCTAGACTTATGGGCTGTGAAGACATGAAGGCCGAAGACTGTACCTGTGTACGAATTGGACTCTCCTTGGCGTGGAAGGTAAGCTTGGCGACCGACTATGAAGATTCCTTCTTATGTAACCGACTCTATGTAAACCCTAGATCCCCCGGTGTCTATATAAACCGGAGGGGTTAGTCCCGAAAGGATATACTCATTACCATAGTCATACAGGCTAGGCTTCTAGGGTTTAGCTATTACGATCTCGTGGTAGATCAACTATTGTAACACTTATATTAATCACGATCAATCAAGCAGGACGTAGGGTATTACCTCCATAGAGAGGACCCGAACCTGGGTAAACATCATGTGCCTCGTCTCCTGTTACCATCGATCCTAGACGCACAGTTCGGGACCACCTACCCGAGATCCGCCGGTTTTGACATCGACATTAGTGCTTTCATTGAGAGTTCCACTGTGCCGTCAACGAAAGGTTCGATGACCCCTTCAATCGTCTATAGTGACGCTGTCCAAGGAGAAACCTTCCTCCTCGGACAGATTTTTGTGTTCGGCGGCTTCGTACTGCGGGCCAACTCGCTTGGCCATCTGGAGCAGATCGATAGCTATGCCCCTGGCCAACAGGTCAGATTTGGAAGCTTGAACTAGGTTGCGGATATCCGTGGAGACTTGATCTTCAATGGATTTGAGACCGTAGCGATCGCTCCCCCTCACCCCGATGAACATGACTTAAATCTGTCATCGGATCACATCCAGGAGATGGTCCCTGTTGCTGTAATGGCCTTAGATCCGGAGCAGATCGTGCCATCAATGGAACTCCGGACTCCTCTCTGGCTATAAGTCCCGGACCGGATACGCCTGCGGACACCGAGCTGGGTCGGTTATCGATTCTCGAATTTAGCGCCGCAGACATCTTCCAGCACTCACCTTTGGGTGATGTGCTAAACTCTTTAAAGAACTTGTCCTTGGAGAAGGAATCACAGCCGAACTATGTTCGGTTCGAGCCAGAGGCCGATGATGGGAAATTTCGCTTCCCGCCCGCCACCCACTTCATAGCCACTATCGATGACTTAACCGATGTGCTTGATTACGGCTCCAAAGACATCGGCGGTATGGACGACAATGCCGACATGGAGCAAGGCCAAGACCCGCCGTTTACTGGACGTTGGATGGCCACCTCTTTGTACGATGTGTACATGGTCGACACACCTAAAAAAGCTATCGACGATGACAAAGGAGATCCAGTTGCGAATAAACATTCTGAGACACAGTCCAAGCACCGGTGCCCTAAACGCCGCTCTAAGCCTCGTCGCTCAAATGATGGCAACACTGCCACTGGAGAAAATAGTACTCCGAGCGACGCCGAAAACAATGAAGACCCTGTCGGGGCTGCATCCGAATAGGAGGAACAAGATAACGGGCAAGATCACCCTGATAAACAGGCCATGCCCAATGACCCAGACGATGATAGTTATCGTCCAATCTCCGAGGATGATGAGAGCCTCGGGAATGAGGACTTCATCGTGCCTGAGGCACCCCTCGAGCAGGAGCGCAGCAAGCGCCAGCTAATAGCCACTGCAAGAAGCCTAAAGAAGAAGCAGCAGCAGCAGCTCCAAGATGATCAAGACCTGCTCATTGACAGGTGGACTGATGTCCTGGCAGCCGAGGAATACGGCCTCAAGTGTCCAGCCAAGAGTTACCCAAAGCGCAGACTGCTACCTCAGTTCGATGAGGAGGCACCAGATCCCATACCTCCCTCACGCAATGCAGACCGACCACCACGTGGTCGGGATAGTGCGGTGGACCAGCCACCCCACGGTCGGGATAAAACGGCAACTCAGGCCGAACAACAGCCCGCCCCACCGCCTCGCAAAAACAGGGACAGAACAGCTCAGGACCATACATACGACCTTCGGCGGGAGCTAGACGATAGAGCAGGACACACCAGATCAATCTACGGATCGCAAGGATGCCTCCCGACTCGGTATGATGGCTACCTATTCGGACGTCACAAACCTAGTCACACCCGGGCCGATAACCGCAGACGGACTTCATCGGAGGTGCGCCGTGACACGGCCCGATACAGAGGCGCCGCACACCCTTTCTGCTTCACAGATGAGGTGCTAGATCACGAATTCCCCGAGGGGTTCAAGCCCGTCAATATTGAATCATATGATAGAACAACCGATCCCGCGGTATGGATCGAGGACTTTATTCTCCACATCTACATGGCCCGCGGAGATGACCTCCACGCCATCAAATACCTCCCACTAAAACTCAAAGGGCCAGCTCGACACTGGCTAAACTGCATGCCTGAGAATTCCATCGGCAGCTGGGAGGACTTGGAAGAGGCCTTCCTTGACAACTTCCAAGGTACATATGTCCGGCCACCCGATGTCGATGACTTAAGCCACATAGTTCAACAACCTGGAGAATCAGCCAGAAAATTCTGGACTAGGTTCCTAACCAAAAAGAACTAGATTGTTGACTGTCCGGATGCCGAAGCCCTAGCGGCCTTTAAACACAGCATCCATGACGAATGGCTAGCACGCCACCTTGGCCAAGAAAAGCCGAAGTCCTTGGCAACCCTTACGGCACTCATGACCCACTTTTGCGCGGGTGAGGACAGCTGGCTAGGTCGCAGTAAACACACAACCAGCGAGACTGGCCCCTCCGAGGCCGAGAACAGCTCCGGCAAGCTCTGGCGCAACAGACACAAACGCCGAAGCAATGGCGACAACACCGATGACACCACCGTTAACGCCGGACTCAGCGGCTCCAAGTCCGGCCAGCGAAAGAAGCCCTACAAAAGGAATGGTGAGAGACCATCCAGCCAGATACATGGTACCCCAGATAAGCAAGCCAATCACACCAACAGAGACTATTGGGTTTTCAAACAGGCTGGCAAGTTAAATGCCGAAAACAAAGAAAAGGGATCACAAAGTGAGGACGAGGACGAAGAGTCCCGACAGCCGAACACTGGGGGGCAGAAGAAATTTCCCCCTCAAGTCAAAACGGTGAACATGATATATGCTACACACATCCCCAAAAGGGAGCGCAAGCGAGCACTTAGGGACGTCTACGCGGTAGAGCCAGTCGCCCCAAAATTCAATCTGTGGTCGTCACTTCCGATCACCTTCGATCGTCGAGATCACCCAACTATTATCCGGCATGACAGTTCAGCCGCATTGGTCCTCGACCCAATCATCGACCGATTTCACCTAACACGAGTCCTAATGGACGGTGGTAGCAGCCTCAACCTGCTCTATCAGGACACAGTGCGGAAGATGGGCATTAACTCCTCATGAATCAAACCAACAAAGACTACCTTTAAAGGAGTCATACCAGGCGTAGAGGCCCGCTGTACGAGCTCAATCACGCTGGAGGTGGTTTTCGGTTCTCCGGACAACTTCCGAAGCGAAGAGCTAATCTTCGATATCGTCCCCTTTCGTAGCGGCTACCACGCATTGCTCGGATGAACCGCGTTTGCTAGATTCAACGTAGTACCACACTATGCTTATCTCAAGCTCAAGATGCCCGGTCCACGCGCGTCATAGCAGTCAATGGCAATACTGAATGCTCCCTCCGAACAGAGGAGCACACCGCCGCCCTAGCAGCAGAGGTACAGAGCGGCCTTCGCAAGCAGCACCATAGTACGACTGCCGAGCCCCCGGACACCACTAAGAGGTTCTAGACTACACTACAACAAGACAGCGTGGCTCGTCAAGAGCTCGATTAGCAACTCGGCCTCTGTCTCAGTCCCGATGAAGTAGTGGCATTCATACCACGCATACATAATTACGCACTCAAAATTCCATGGACATCGACGGAGGCACAAGCTAGCCCGGGATCTACAGTTTGGCTAGACCGATCCCGGACACACATATAACTTTACTATTTCCTTTTCCCTTTTTTTACAGGTTTCTCTTATGCAAGCCTCTTTCGATGGCCTGATTTATGGTCCTTTCAAAGGACAAATACACCGGATCGACATAGAGCACAAGCTCACAGGGGCAGCCCTAGAGGCCAATCCAATGATTACTCTAACCGTTCTCGGACCCACGCGCAGCTCGCCTCCGGTTATGGCATGTCAAATAGCCGTCTGCTTATTGCATTATTTTGTACTAATGTGCTTGGACGCATTAACCCAACTATAATGGAAACAGTTCTTGATCCAAGTTCAAGGGCCCCAGATCCTATCTCTGTTCTCCCTCTGTTTTCCTTTAAATTACTTATTTTCTAGCAACCGTACACTCTGGTACGTTTCATATTTGTCAAGGGCTCCACACAGCCCCACGATACGGCAAAAAAGTCTGAACAATCCTTAAAGATAAGTTCGGCACCCCAAATTTAGCATTATATTCATTGGCTCCGAATCATGTCTTTGGTCAATAGTTGGATTGCCCGGCTTCTGTGCTTGCTACCCTACGTTCCGCTAAATCGGCTAGGGTAGTAAAGGGAGAACTACTGTGATTGTGCCCTGGCCATGACCAGATGAGCACCTCAGTAGAGAAAGCCGAAAACTGACTGTCATGATACGGCGAGAGCCGGTCAGCTATTCGAGGTTTACAAATCGTTGGAGATTTTTTTCCGCATTATGCGAAAGATCAGCACTTCCCGATCACATGCCGACAGCACCCTGGCTTGAACCAGGGGCTGCGCCCATGCTTTATTATAAAACTCCTATGGCTAAGTGAGGGCATTTAAGCCGTATAGTCCGATTGCCTTGTTCGTTGTGCTAAACAACTCCTTCAAGGACCATATAATTGGATCAAGATTGATTAGATTCCATTCCGAACACCTCCGTACTACCTACGTGAGGGCAGAAGCAGACGAATGGCCAACCCTCGGATTACATACAACACGGCTGCACAGGAGGAAACAATTAAAGCATAACAAAATTACATCACAAAACAGGCTTTGTTTTTTATAATACAAGGCAAAGGCAACATGAATACATTTATTCAAATACAATGTCCTGCGAATATTGTGCTGCCGCAAGGCGAGATCCCTCTAGGACATCCGCAAAATACCGATCGGGTGTGCGGTGCTCCTTGCCCTCCGGTGGCCCTCTGGTCACTTCGACGGCATCCATCTTCGCCCACCACATCTTGCAACGGGCGAAGGCCATGCGTGCACCTTTAATGCAGGCCGAGCGCTTGACGACGTCCAGCCAAGGACAGGCATTCACCATCTGCCTCACGAGTCTGAAGTAGCTGCTTGGCATAGCTTCGGCTGGCCATAGCCGGATTATCAAATCCTTCATGGCTAGTTCGGCCACCCTATGCAGCTCCACCAGCTATTTCAACTGATCGGTGAAGGACACGGGATGCTCTGGCGCCGCATACTGCGACTAGAATAGCTTCTCCGTAGAACCCCCTCCTTCGGCTCGATAGAACTCCGCGGTGTCTGATACACTGCATGGTATATCCGCAAAAGCTCCTGGGGAACTCCGAACCCGAGTTAATCAAGGTACTGCTTCTCAGTATACTTGTTTTGCATCTTAAATGCCTTACCCGTCGTGATCTTCTTGGCCTCCTGGATCTCCAGGAGGGCAGACTGGGCCTCATTCTGTGCGGTCTCCGCGCTCTAATGAGCCTTGGCAAGTTCGGCCCGTTGAACCGACGCATCATGCTCCAAGGCCTCGCATTTTTTCACCGCATCCTGGAGCTCCTGCTGGACTTCTTTGACCCGGGCCTTGGACTTCTTGCGGGCGGCTTGCTACTGGACAGCCTTCTCCTCGGCCTCGCCCAAGGCCTTCTTCAGGGCCTCGACCTCGGTCACGGCTCCTACACATATTACGACACCGCGATCAATATACAGCGCCTACTCCTTCCGAATACACAGCAAGTCGTCACTCACCTTGCTTCTCCTGGAGCCGAACCTTAACCTCGCCGAGCTCATTCTCGGTCCGCTCCAGCCTCTACCTCAGTTCAGAGACTTCGGCAGCATGCAAGGTTGCGGCCAACAGCGACGTCTGATTATTCATACATATTACGCTAGTCTCCTACAAAAAAAATATTGATCCTCTGTCCGGTTATTCTTGCCGAACACCGGACAGTGTCTCAGGGGCTACTGTCTACACGGGGTTTTTTCTTGTTCTTACCTCGAAACCTGTCAACAGGCTGCTGCAGGCTTCATTCAGTCCACTCTTGGCAGACTGAATCTTCTCGATCATCGCACCCATAAGGACACGGTTCTCATCCATGAAGGAGGCGCCTCGAAGCGCCTCCATCAGGTTATCCGGCGCCCCTGGATGGATAGGCGCCACCGGTGGAAGCAGTGCATCCCTCTCTTTCAAAGGGGGCTGCTCACCCGACTCTGGAGCCATATGCGCCTCCAGAATCATATTCGGCTGAGGGCCGAACTAGATGCGGCCCTCTTCGCCAATCTCCATGGGGATCGGCTCCCACATGTGTCCGGCAGTGGCGGTCTCGCCTTGTGGTGCCTCCCGGACAGCGTCCTGGGCTCCTCCCCAGTTTGGAGCGGTCCTCCGGGATAACACTTCGGTGTCGTCCCTGTCCCTGGGGGAATAAGCAGGCGATGGTGACATGCTCGCCATCTCCGACTGAGACAACGAACCTCCAGATGAGGATCGCTGGATAAGGTCGCGGGCCGGACTGCAATAGCACAATTAACTATGTCAAGATAATGAAGAGAAAGGGCTAGATGCATGCATGAACTGTTTGCGATGAGGAGGAACAAAAGAAACGGGCAGCCAGATTAAGGCAAGTGCGATACACAGCATACAGTTCACTCGGATGAACTGTTTGTGATTAGGCAACACAAAAGAAACGGTCAGCAGATCAAAGGTGTGTGCGATATACGGCATGCAGTTCACTCGGATGAACTGTTTGCGTTGAGACGTGAGAACAGAAACTGTTCAAATGAACAAGATGTGTGTGATACGAGGCAAACAAGTCTCTAATCGGAGACGTGTGGGAAGACCAATAACATAGACGATTACTGCTAACAAGCCATGTGTGCTGTGAGCAAATGATTGTTGGTATACAATTGTGAGTGATTGATGAAAACATCAGCCACGGGTTCCATTGTTTAGTCCGTGTGCAATGTGATTTTCTTTGTCCGCACAACATCTATGCTCTATCTACGGCATCAACATATATACTTAAAAAGACAGCATTGCATAACCAAATTAAGCATACAATTACACAAGTGACTACACACATAACATTTCCACACACCAAAGAAAGCAATTACATGCATACTAAAGTAGGAGAAACGAGGATATAATCATCTACTTATTGTTGCAACGACGCTTGCGATTGCTCTGCTTCCGGCTGGATCCCTGGCCGTTTTGGGGAATGAGGGACTTCCTCATGTCAACGATCCGCCTGTACGTCATAACTCGTGTACGCCTCCTTGGCCCCGTACACGACATGAGCTTTGTCGAGTTTCTCCATCCAGGCTGAGTGCCAGGCACGCTTGTCCTTGTTGCACAAATCCTTCATGTCTCTGTAGTAGGGGTCGATGATGGCCTCGGCGAGGTGAACCGGTGAGTCCTTCTCATGCTCCTTGCTGCCCCTGATCTTGTATTGGCCCTGGATGTTGACAAGATTCTGGCAGGCGATGCCCGAATTCTCGAGCGCCTTTACATCGTTGGTGATGTCCACTGTAGCGAACATGTAGTGGGGGCTATTGACAAACCTAGTGAAACACTCGCAAGGCCTTGTGGCCAGGTAGTAGTGGTAGACGAGGATGTGGTGGTGCACGCACATCTGGGCGACGGCGACCTTGGGACGAGACCCGGCACGAGCGCGGGTGTACTCGAGGTCGAACCCGACCACCTTGTACCTCTCCTTGTCAAGCAACAGCTCCATGATGTGGATGGAGTGCTCCGCCCAGACCGGGTTGTTGGTGTACACCACCGAGAGGTCCATGAACCTTCTGTGGGTGTCCAGCACGGCACGCATAGTGAACTACTGCTCGTCGTCGACAGCCGCTCGGAGCGCCATTGGAGCCGCGCAGGATACCCTCTAAGAATTTCTCGTGGTGGGTGTGCTTCTTGCAATGGTGGGGCGCGATCGAAAGGTTGAAGAGACACAAGGGTAGGTTAAATGGCCGTTGTAATAAATGGGGGTCGGCCGGCCTGTAATCGTCACGTCTTGTCATGGTGTTCATAGCGTAGGATTCCAGAATCCAGTGCATGCTTGGCAACACCGCACCCCAGGCATGGGCTCGAAGAGCTTGTTCCCACGCTACCGCGCTGTTTACCATGCAAGCTTCCCGCCCGGCTAGTTTGTCCATGCGCCGGCTAGAAGAGGGACAAATCGTGGGCATTTATTGGAAAAAGGCTTTGTAAAAACAAAGTGTGTGGAATGACTTCGGTCATATGTTTACCCTTGGGTGATGAGGTCAAAGTTACACAGAAGGGTGATGATGGACACTCGAGTGCGATAATTAATTCTGCACTCTACAGTGCACACGGTGGAAGAAACCAATTGTGTGAAATATAGTCGAAGATCGCAGTCGAGTTAGCTATACAGATCATGTGCTGTGAGATCGAAAAGGTAAACTGATTCAAGAATGGTTAATAAAATCTAAGACCATTGCATATTAACGTCAAAATAGTGCTAGCAATATACAAGTCTCATACAATGCAATTTCAACGATTGTACCACAAAAGCTCGAAATGTTACAATGTTCAAATTCCAGAGTTATATGGCTCAAATTCAAAGATTACAAGGTTCAAACTGATATTAGAAATGAAATTCAGCTCATCAGCTGCAAACGCTCATGCTGATGCGCTGAACATGGATATCAGAGAGGTTCAAACTAATATCACCGCTTCTAAGTCTGGCTTCAAAACCTCACAATTTTTGCAAAGGGGTCAACCACTGAGAAATCATGTATGGGGTTGACCCAATGACTTCCGATTACTCTGTCATATGAAGTTCCAAAATGAAATTCAGCATTTTTGGAGCCTACTCCATTCTGCCGCAGGCGCCGGAGCTGATCAACAGACCATTCATTTTTGCGAAATAAATGTAGGGAAAACCTCATTTCCTTCAGCACCCTTGCTCTGAGAACAAAGAACCTGGCGAATATAATCTCCGGTAAGGTCCCTCAGTAGGAGTTCAAAGTAATTTCTGAGAGATGCAGATCTAGGCATTCGACATGATTGTTATATTGTATCACATTATCCACCACTGGGCCTAATCTTATCTGCAAAAGAAGAAAATGTGTTAGTGCCTACATGCAGTTTTGAACATTACTACAGGCCTAGCTATTTGGTTTGTAGGATTTGTAAAATGCACTAACATGCCATCTTCGATCTGACATGATTAACATGGGCGTTTGATTACATTCTAGAAAAATGTAGCCTTTTTCACAAGAGGTTGGAGTGGACGAAAATTTCCCTAAGAAAACTAGTACATATGAATCCAAAGGAGAAATGCTTATTGAATGTAACCATATGGATCAAGCAACCAATATGGGGGGCATGTATGTACTGAAATCCTCCAAAAGAACTTTCAGAAATTGTAGTACATTACCATTGTAAACTTGGAAAAAGGTGTCACAAATTGAACTCCCTTATGGTTAACATTTAATAGGAAAGGAACATCACCTCGATATATAGCTTCTCCAGGCACACAAAGCATCTCAAGAAACTGATAACTTGCTCCAGGTCGGGCCTGATAGATTCTAGACCTTCACTGTGCGCAGTTTTGGGGTCAAGCTTGTCAGGATCATTTTATGAATGACAGACGAACAAACATCTTCAAAATTATAAATAATGTTAATTTGTAGAAGGAGAGGTAGAAGGCGGTTGTTGTACCTGAACGGGTGTGGATCGAATAACAAGTTTGGAGTATTTGTCAGACTAGTAGCCCACCACTGTCAATTTCGGCGCAGAAATGACATTGATTCTTGTTGGACCTTCTTGATCAACTACAAGCAATCTCTCAAGTGCAGGTGTGTCCTGGATGACCATACCGTGGTCCACCTTTTGTGATGTCTTCCTGCTGCACCAGCAACACACATAAATAGTCTGGAGAGTCATGGAGGTGATGTGGAAGGTACTCAACCCATTGATCGCCTGAAGACGAAGGTACTCGAGTGCGGTACAGCCACGGAGCAGGCGGTCCATGTCACCCTTTGAGAGGCAGACGGCGACGAGCTCGAGGTGCTTCAGTCGTGGAAGAATAAGAGCAGGCATGTCATTAAGGGGCGAGAAATGGCAGTTCCTGAACCTGGCGACGTGCAGCGTGGGCGCGAGGTAGAGTGCGGACGTTGGCAGCACTACAAAAAAAATACACTTCCGTGATGATACGTGTTTGTCACAGTAGGTCGCGTTTTTTGTCATGCATGTACATCCATGACGATTTTATGACAGAATCAAGATAGGCATATCTGTGCTGTCGTAGAAGTGTTCCATGACATTACCAAAATTATCATCACGGAAGTGTCCACTTCCATGACAATAAATCGCGTGTCACAGAAGTGCTTTCGTCAAGGGTGACCGACATGTGGCATCCACCGTAACGGAACGCCGTTAAGCTATCGGGTCGGGTTTTGGATCTGATAACCCGTTAATAGCCCCGACCAATGGGGATTTTCCACGTGTAAAATCATCATTGGCTGGAGGAAACACGTGTCAGCTCATCGTTGGGACAAATGTCATCCACTCATTGGACGGAAGGCGCCTATGATACGTCGACACGTGGCACGGCCCAACAGAGGCCCATTCCTGTGAAAAGGCCGGCCCGTTTGACTTGGTCAAAAGGTGGCGGGCCGGCCCATGGAAAGCCTGTTAACGGCATGCTCGCATATAGCCCATTTACAGCCCGCTAACCCAAGGCCCATTACGCCATATCCGAATTAGGCCCAGTAGCATCATCTGGGCCATCCAATATGATTCCAGCCCGTTTTCACTTCTGGCGCGTGTATGGCCCATGACGTCTTTCGGCCCATATGAGGCCCTATGTAACTCTTGGCCTATTAACGGCCCGTGGTGAAACTGGCCCATAATGAACAGTGTATCACTTTACACCCATTAATGGCCCGTGGTGAAACTGGCCCGTAACGAATAGTGTATCACTTTATATCCATTAACGGCCCGTTATTCCATTGGGCTGTTTCCAGCCCATGTTATCTTTCGGCCTTCTCATAGCCCATTTATTCTTGGGCTCATTTCCAGCGTTCATTTACTTACGGCCCGTTACTGTCATTTTCTGCCTGTGGGCCAAATTCAGCCCGTGGTTACAGTCGGCCCGTTTTTGGTCCGTTAATACGTTGGGCCGTTTTCATAGCGTCATCAAATAAGGCCTATTAACAATGGCCCGTTATGGTCGGCCCATGAACGGACGATTCCCACTCTAGCCCGTTTACGGCCATAATGCGGTCTGTTTGGCCCATGTTTGGCCAATAGATCATATGGCCCGTATAAGGCCCATTGATGATACGGCCCGCAGAAGGCTCATTGTTTCTACGACCCGTAGAAGGCCCATTGTTTCTACGTCCCGTAGAAGGCCCACTATTTCTATGGTCAGTAGGAGGCCAGTGTCACTACAGTAAATATTAGCCCATGGTTATTGTGGCCTAGTTTTAAAAAATAGGTTATTGCAGCCACTAGCTAACCGCGGAAAAAGAACTGCAATGACTACAAGCAAACAAATATACAAGACAACAAGGAAATAAATAAGCAAGCAACTAACGCTAGGCTATCACAACTATTACACATATTACATCCACTGGGCATCAAATTTCGCCACCAGTGCAAATATAGGGAACAAAGCAGCATATCATATACACCGGTTGTCAAAGTTGGCGACCAGTGCAAATAAATGCCACAGCACAACAAATCCAGAACTGAAACCACTTCAGAAGATCTCAAGAAACAATATCCTGGGTACCCATAATGCTGGCAAGATGCTTAGAAAGCTTATTAACTTTCTCTTGTTTGGCGCTTAAATCCTCCAGCGCTTGCTGTTGCACCAGAAAATATGCATCTAAATTCTGTAGGGACTTCCTCAGTCCTTCAGCTTCCTTTCGCAACACAACTGATCGATGGCTTTCAACTTGAAGTTGAGACTCAAGAAGACGAACTGATTCAGGCAGCGAGTTCGAAGAGCTTGTGCCAGCAGTAGTGGCCAGTAACTCGAACACTACATCAAGACAGGACTTTTGGGTTCCCTCACTGTCGTCAAGATAGTTTTTATCAGCTTTCTTGGAGACCAACAGGGATGTCTCACTATCTTGAACCTTATCTGCATTACTTCCTTTACCATTGGATAACGCGGTACTGTTCTCCAATATTTTGTCCGCATTCTAAAAGAGAAACAAGCAGACACATCACATGTTTACCATGTTGTATATGAAACTCATTTTGGTAAATGAGTTCAGTAGTAAAGTGGACAGGATAACAACATGAAACAAACATATATCTATGTACCTGAAGGAAATATGCCCTAGAGGCAATAATAATGTTATTATTTTATTTCCTTATATCATGATAAATGTTTATTATTCATGCTAGAATTGTATTATCCGGAAACATAATACTTGTGTGAATACATAGACAAACTAAACGTCACTAGTATGCCTCTACTTGACTAGCTCGTTAATCAAAGATGGTTATGTTTCCTAACCATAGACATGTGTTGTCATTTGATTAACGGGATCACATTATTAGGAGAATGATGTGATTGACATGACCCATTCCATTAGCTTAGCACCCGATCGTTTAGTATGTTGCTATTGCTTTCTTCATGACTTATACATGTTCCTATGACTATGAGATTATGCAACTCCCGTTTGCCAGAGGAACACTTTGTGTGCTACCAAACGTCACAACGTAACTGGGTGATTATAAAGGAGCTCTACAGGTGTCTCCAAAGGTAAATGTTGGGTTGGCGTATTTCGAGATTAGGATTTGTCACTCCGATTGTCGGAGAGGTATCTCTGGGCCCTCTCGGTAATGCACATCACATAAGCCTTGCAAGCATTGCAACTAATGAGTTAGTTGCGAGATGATGTATTACGAAAGGAGTAAAGAGACTTGCCAGTAACGAGATTGAACTAGGTATTGAGATACCGACGATTGAATCTCGGGCAAGTAACATACCGATGACAAAGGGAACAACGTATGTTGTTATGCGGTCTGACCAATAAAGATCTTCGTAGAATATGTGGGAGCCAATATGAGCATCCAGGTTCCATTATTGGTTATTGACCGGAGACATGTCTCGGTCATGTCTACATTATTCTAGAACCCATAGGGTCCGCATGCTTAAGGTTTCAATGACAGTTATATTATGACTTTATGAGTTTTGATGTACCGAAGTTAGTTCGGAGTCCCGGATGCGATCACAGACATAACGAGGAGTCTCAAAATGGTCGAGACATAAAGATTGATATATTGGACGTCTATATTCGGACACCGGAAGTGTTCCGGGTGATTTCGGAGAAAACCGGAGTACCGGAGGGTTACCGGAACCCCCCCCGGGAGAAGTAATGGGCCATATGGGCCTTAGTGGAGAGAGAGAAGGCCAGCCAGGGTGGGCCGCGTGCTTCCTCCCCCTGGTCCGAATTGGACTAGGAGAGGGGGGCCGTGCCCCCCTTTCCTTCTCCCTCCCCACTTCCTTTCCCCCTCCTAGTAGGAGTCCTACTCCTACTAGGAGGAGGACTCCTCCTTGGCGCGCCTATAGGGCCAGCCGGCCTCCTCCCCTTGCTCCTTTATATACGGGGGCAGGGGGCACCCCTAGACACACAAGTTGATCCACGTGATCGTTTTCTTAGCCGTGTGCGGCGCCCCCTTCCACCATAATCCTCGATAATATTGTAGCGGTGCTTAGGCGAAGCCCTGCGACGGTAGAACATCAAGATCATCACCACGTCATCGTGCTGACGGAACTCTTCCCCGACACTTTGCTGGATCGGAGTCCGGGGATCGTCATCGAGCTGAACGTGTGCTAAAACTCGGAGGTGCCGTAGTTTCGGTGCTTGATCGGTCGGGTCGTGAAGACGTACGACTACATCAACCGCGTTGTGCTAATGCTTCCGCTGTCGATCTACAAGGGTACGTAGATCACACTCTCCCCTCTCGTTGCTATGCATCACCATGATCTTGCGTGTGCGTAGGAATTTTTTTGAAATTACTATGTTCCCCAACAGTGGCATCAGAGCCTAGGTTTTATGTGTTGATGTTATATGCATGAGTATAACACAAGTGAGTTGTGGGCGATATAAGTCATACTGCTTACCAGCATGTCATACTTTGGTTCGGCGGTATTGTTGGACGAAGCGGCCTGGACTGACATTACGCGTACGCTTACGCGAGACCGGTTCTCCCGACGTGCTTTGCACAAAGGTGGCTAGCGGGTGTCAGTTTCTCCAACTTTGGTTGAACCGAGTGTGGCTACGCCTGGTCCTTGCGAAGGTTAAAACAACACCAACTTGACAAACTATCGTTGTGGTTTTGATGCGTAGGCAAGATTGGTTCTTGCTTAAGCCCGTAGCAGCCACGTAAAACTTGCAACAACAAAGTAGAGGACGTCTAACTTGTTTTTACAGGGCATGTTGTGATGTGATATGGTCAAGACATGATGCTAAATTTTATTGTATGAGATGATCATGTTTTGTAACCAAGTTATCGGCAACTGGCAGGAGCCATATGGTTGTCGCTTTATTGTATGCAATGCAATTGTGTTGTAATGCTTTACTTTATCACTAAGCGGTAGCGATAGTCGTGGAAGAATAAGATTGGCGAGACGACAACGATGCTACGATGGTGATCAAGGTGTCGCGCCGGTGACGATGGTGATCACGACGGTGCTTCGAAGATGGAGATCACAAGCACAAGATGATGATGGCCATATCATATCACTTATATTGATTGCATGTGATGTTTATCTTTTATGCATCTTATCTTGCTTTGATTGACGGTAGCATTTTAAGATGATCTCTCACTAATTATCAAGAAGTGTTCTCCCTGAGTATGCACCGTTGAGAAAGTTCTTCGTGCTGAGACACCACGTGATGATCGGGTGTGATAGGCTCTACGTTCAAATACAACGGGTGCAAAACAGTTGCACACGCGGAATACTCAGGTTATACTTGACGAGCCAAGCATATACAGATATGGCCTCGGAACACGGAGACCGAAAGGTCGAGCGTGAATCATATAGTAGATATGATCAACATAGTGATGTTCACCAATGAAACTACTCCATCTCACGTGATGATCGGACATGGTTTAGTTCATTTGGATCACGTAATCACTTAGAGGATTAGAGGGATGTCTATCTAAGTGGGAGTTCTTTAGTAATATGATTAATTGAACCTAAATTTATCATGAACTTAGTACCTGATAGTATCTTGCTTGTTTATGTTTGATTGTAGATAGATGGCCCGTGCTGCTGTTCCGTTGAATTTTAATGCGTTCCTTGAGAAAGCAAAGTTGAAAGATGATGGTAGCAATTACACGGACTGGGTCAGTAACTTGAGGATTATCCTCATTGCTGCACAGAAGAATTACGTCCTGGAAGCACCGCTGGGTGCCAGGCCTGCTGCTGGAGCAACACCAGATGTTATGAACGTCTGGCAGAGCAAAGCTGATGACTACTCGATAGTTCAGTGTGCCATGCTTTACGGCTTAGAATCGGGACTTCAACGACGTTTTGAACGTCATGGAGCATATGAGATGTTCCAGGAGTTGAAGTTAATATTTCAAGCAAATGCCCGGATTGAGAGATATGAAGTCTCCAATAAGTTCTATAGCTGCAAGATGGAGGAGAACAGTTCTGTCAGTGAGCATATACTCAAAATGTCTGGGTATAATAATCACTTGATTCAATTGGGAGTTAATCTTCCAGATGATTGCATCATTGACAGAATTCTCCAATCACTGCCACCAAGCTACAAGAGCTTCGTGATGAACTATAATATGCAAGGGATGAATAAGACTATTCCCGAGCTCTTCGCAATGCTGAAAGCTGCGGAGGTAGAAATCAAGAAGGAGCATCAAGTGTTGATGGTCAACAAGACCACTAGTTTCAAGAAAAGGGGCAAAGGAAAGAAGAAGGGGAACTTCAAAAAGAATAGCAAGCAAGTTGCTACTCAAGAGAAGAAACCCAAACCTGGACCTAAGCCTGAAACTGAGTGCTTCTACTGCAAGCAGACTGGTCACTGGAAGCGGAACTACCCCAAGTATTTGGCGGATAAGAAGGATGGCAAGGTGAACAAAGGTATATGTGATATACATGTTATTGATGTGTACCTTACTAATGCTCGCAGTAGCACCTGGGTATTTGATACTGGTTCTGTTGCTAACATTTGCAACTCGAAACAGGGACTACAGATTAAGCGAAGATTGGCTAAGGACGAGGTGACGATGCGCATGGGAAATGGTTCCAAAGTCGATGTGATCGCGGTCGGCACGCTACCTCTACATCTACCTTCAGGATTAGTATTAGACCTAAATAATTGTTATTTGGTGCTAGCGTTAAGCATGAACATTATATCTGGATCTTGTTTGATGCAAGACGGTTATTCATTTAAATCAGAGAATAATGGTTGTTCTATTTATATGAGTAATATCTTTTATGGTCATGCACCCTTAAAGAGTGCTCTCTTCTTATTAAATCTCGATAGTAGTGACACACATATTCATAATGTTGAAGCCAAAAGATGCAGAGTTGATAATGATAGTGCAACTTATTTGTGGCACTGCCGTTTGGGTCATATCGGTGTAAAGCGCATGAAGAAACTCCATAGTGATGGACTTTTGGAACCACTTGATTATGAATCACATGGTACTTGCGAACCGTGCCTTATGGGTAAGATGACAAAAACACCGTTCTCTGGTACTATGGAGAGAGAAACAGATTTGTTGGAAATCATACATACAGATGTATGTGGTCCGATGAATGTTGAGGCTCGTGGCGGATATCGTTATTTTCTCACCTTCACAGATGACTTAAGCAGATATGGGTATATCTACTTAATGAAACATAAGTCTGAAACGTTTGAAAAGTTCAAAGAATTTCAGAGTGAAGTTGAAAATCATCGTAACAAGAAAATAAAATTCCTACGATATGATCGTGGAGGAGAATATTTGAGTTACGAGTTTGGTGTACATTTGAAACAATGCGGAATAGTTTCGCAACTCACGCCAGCCGGAACACCACAGCGTAATGGTGTGTCCGAACGTCGTAATCGTACTTTACTAGATACGGTGTGATCTATGATGTCTCTTACTGATTTACCGCTATCGTTTTGGGGATATGCTCTAGAGACGGCCGCATTCACGTTAAATAGGGCGCCATCAAAATCCGTTGAGACGACGCCTTATGAACTGTGGTTTGGCAAGAAACCAAAGTTGTCGTTTCTAAAAGTTTGGGGCTGCGATGCTTATGTGAAAAAGCTTCAACCTGATAAGCTCGAACCCAAATCGGAGAAATATGTCTTCATAGGATATCCAAAGGAAACTATTGGATACACCTTCTATCACAGATCCGAAGGCAAGACTTTTGTTGCTAAATTCGGAAACTTTCTAGAGAAGGAGTTTCTCTCGAAAGAAGTGAGTGGCAGGAAAGTAGAACTTGACGAGGTAACAGTACCTGCTCCCTTATTGGAAAGTAGTACATCACAGAAACCAGTTTCTGTGACACCTACACCAATTAGTGAGGAAGCTAATGATAATGATCATGAAACTTCAGAACAAGATACTACTGAACCTCGTAGATCAACCAGAGTAAGATCCACACCAGAGTGGTACGGTAATCCTGTTCTGGAAGTCATGCTACTAGATCATGATGAACCTACGAACTATGAAGAAGCGATGGTGAGCCCAGATTCCGTAAAATGGCTTGAAGCCATGAAATCTGAGATGGCATCCATGTATGAGAACAAAGTATGGACTTTGGTTGACTTGCCCAATGATCGGCAAGCAATTGAGAATAAATGGATCTTCAAGAAGAATACTGACGCTGACGGTAATATTACTGTCTACAAAGCTCGACTTGTCGCAAAAGTTTTTCGACAAGTTCAAGGGATTGACTACGATGAGACCTTCTCACATGTAGCGATGCTTAAGTCTGTCCGAATCATGTTAGCAATTGCCGCATTTTATAATTATGAAATTTGGCAGATGGATGTCAAAACTGCATTCCTGAATGGATTTCTGGAAGAAGAGTTGTATATGATGCAACCAAAAGGTTTTGTCGATCCAAAGGGAGCTAACAAAGTATGCAAGCTCCAGTGATCCATTTATGGACTGGTGCAAGCTTCTCGGAGTTGGAATAAACGCTTTGATAGTGTGATCAAAGCATTTGGTTTTGTACAGACTTTTGGAGAAGCCTGTATTTACAAGAAAGTGAGTGAGAGCTCTGTAGCATTTCTGATATTATATGTAGATGACATATTACTAATCAGAAATGATATAGAATATCTGAATAGCATAAAGGGATACTTGAATAAGAGTTTTTCAATCAAAGACCTCCGTGAAGCTGCTTACATATTGGGCATTAAGATCTATAGAGATAGATCAAGACGCTTAATTGGACTTTGACAAAGCACATACCTTGACAAAATTTTGAAGAAGTTCAAAATGGATCAAGCAAAGAAAGGATTCTTGCATGTGTTACAAGGTGTGAAATTGAGTAAGACTCAATGCCCGACCAATGCAGAAGATAGAGAGAAAATGAAAGATGTTCCCTATGCTTCAGCCATAGGCTCTATCATGTATGCAATGCTGTGTACCAAACCTGATGTGTGTCTTGCTATAAGTCTAGCAGGGAGGTACCAAAGTAATCCAGGAGTGGATCACTGGACAGCGGTCAAGAACATCCTGAAATACCTGAAAAGGACTAAGGATATGTTTCTCATATATGGAGGTGACAAAGAGCTCATCGTAAATGGTTACGTTGATGCAAGCTTTGACACTGATCCGGACAATTCTAAATCGCAAACCAGATATGTGTTTACATTAAACGATGGAGCTGTCAGTTGGTGCAATTCTAAACAAAGTGTTGTGGCGGGATCTACATGTGAAGCGGAGTACATAGCTGCTTCGGAAGCAGCAAACGAAGGAGTCTGGATGAAGGAGTTCATATCCGATCTAGGTGTCATATCTAGTGCATCGGGTCCAATGAAAATCTTTTGTGACAATACTGGTGCAATTGCCTTGGCAAAGGAATCCAGATTTCACAAGAGAACCAAGCACATCAAGAGACGCTTCAATTCCATCCGGGATCTATTCCAGGTGGGAGACATAGATATTTGCAAGATACATACGGATCTGAATGTGCAGACCCGTTGACTAAGCCTCTTCCACGAGCAAAACATGAGCAGCACCAAACCTCCATGGGTGTTAGAATCATTACTGTGTAATCTAGATTATTGACTCTAGTGCAAGTGGCAGACTGAAGGAAATATGCCCTAGAGGCAATAATAATGTTATTATTTTATTTCCTTATATCATGATAAATGTTTATTATTCATGCTAGAATTGTATTATCCGGAAACATAATACTTGTGTGGATACATAGACAAACTAAACGTCACTAGTATGCCTCTACTTGACTAGCTCGTTAATCAAAGATGGTTATGTTTCCTAACCATAGACATGTGTTGTCATTTGATTAACGGGATCACATTATTAGGAGAATGATGTGATTGACATGACCCATTCCATTAGCTTAGCACCCGATCGTTTAGTATGTTGCTATTGCTTTCTTCATGACTTATACATGTTCCTATGACTATGAGATTATGCAACTCCCGTTTGCCAGAGGAACACTTTGTGTGCTACCAAACGTCACAACATAACTAGGTGATTATAAAGGAGCTCTACAGGTGTCTCCAAAGGTAAATGTTGGGTTGGCGTATTTTGAGATTAGGATTTGTCACTCCGATTGTCGGAGAGGTATCTCTGGGCCCTCTCGGTAATGCACATCACATAAGCCTTGCAAGCATTGCAACTAATGAGTTAGTTGCGAGATGATGTATTATGAAAGGAGTAAAGAGACTTGCCAGTAACGAGATTGAACTAGGTATTGAGATACCACGATCGAATCTCGGCAAGTAACATACCGATGACAAAGGGAACAACGTATGTTGTTATGCGGTCTGACCGATAAAGATCTTCGTAGAATATGTGGGAGCCAATATGAGCATCCAGGTTCCGCTATTGGTTATTGACCGGAGACATGTCTTGGTCATGTCTACATTATTCTCGAACCCGTAGGGTCCGCACGCTTAAGGTTTCGATGACAGTTATATTATGAGTTTATGAGTTTTGATGTGCCGAAGTTAGTTCAGAGTCCCGGATGTGATCACAGACATAACGAGGAGTCTCGAAATGGTCGAGACATAAAGATTGATATATTGGACGGCTATATTCGGACACCGGAAGTGTTCCGGGTGATTTCGGAGAAAACCGGAGTACCGGAGGGTTACCGGAACCCCCCCCCCCGGGAGAAGTAATGTGCCATATGGTCCTTAGTGGAGAGAGAGAAGGGCAGCCAGGGTGGGCCACGTGCCTCCTCCCCCCTGGTCCGAATTGGACTAGGAGAGGGGGGCGGCGCCCCCCTTTCCTTCTACCTCCCCACTTCCTTTCCCCCTCCTAGTAGGAGTCCTACTCCTACTAGGAGGAGGACTCCTCCTTGGCGCGCCTATAGGGCCGGCCGGCCTCCTCCCCTTGCTCCTTTATATACGGGGGCAGGGGGCACCCCTAGACACACAAGTTGATCCACATGATCATTTTCTTAGCCGTGTGCGGTGCGCCCTTCCACCATAATCCTCGATAATATTGTAGCAGTGCTTAGGCGAAGCCCTGCGATGGTAGAACATCAAGATCGTCACCACGCCGTCATGCTGACGGAACTCTTCCCCGACACTTTGCTGGATCGGAGTCCGGGGATCGTAATCGAGCTGAACGTGTGCTAAAACTCGGAGGTGCCGTAGTTTCGGTGCTTGATCGGTCGGGCCGTGAAGACGTACGACTACATCAACCGCGTTGTGCTAACGCTTCCACTGTCGATCTACAAGGGTACGTAGATCACACTCTCCCCTCTCGTTGCTATGCATCACCATGATCTTGCATGTGCGTAGGAATTTTTTTGAAATTACTACGTTCCCCAACAGTACCATGGTCACTTTATGGTCTATATCATTCTAGTTTTTGTTGCCAAATCAAGATAGAGAGACAGTTCAAATAATATTTGTTCAAGACAAAGCAGAATAGACAAAATATAAGTGTGGGTAACTATAGAGCAATAACAACACTTGTAATGTGCATGACATGAGAACATAACTGTTTATTCAATTGAA
The DNA here is from genome assembly GCF_003073215.2 of Triticum urartu. Lineage (NCBI taxonomy): Eukaryota > Viridiplantae > Streptophyta > Magnoliopsida > Poales > Poaceae > Triticum > Triticum urartu. The sequence goes on along the minus strand of NC_053028.1, from coordinate 528,059,999 downwards.
ACTGAAATCAACATAGAGCAGGTTACAACAGCAAACCAGTTAAAGAAACAGGTTTAAAACATACCTGTTGCGCCATTGGAGTTTCAATTCCATCCTTCAAATTTGAAAATAGTTGGTATGAGTAAATACAGTAATGCAAGAGCAAAGGAGTATGAACCATAGCTACAGAACCTGACCTGAGAACAAATCTTCTTCTGCATTAAGCGTTGAGTTGGGATTCGAAGTGGTGGTCCTCGTGCTTTGGGCACTGCAGTTCCCTTACTAACTGCTTGTGTTTGGGTGCTCTGTGGTGGAGACAGTGCTGTGTCAACTGGAACTGGGTGACTATCTGCCGGGGTTGGTGTCGGGGACATACCCTGCGGTATGACCCGGCCAGAAGTATAACCCGGCCGGACTTGGCGCTTCATCGTGGCCCGCTGGAGGATTGGCGACTCACGGGTCTGGCAGTTCACTAGTGTGACGAATCATGAGCCTGGCCACTTAATGATGGCCCCGACGGTGGGTCAGACGGATGACAAGGTCCCAAGGCCCAGTAGGCCGGCTCATGTTATAGTGGGCCGGTTTAAGACGGAAGGCATGAGGAATATTTCCTTTACAAGGAAGCAAGACCTGTACTTGTATCCGAATTGTAATAGAGAATAAGTTAGTTCTACTCCTACTAGGACTCTACATGTAAGCCGCCTATTCAACTTATATAAGGAGGGGCAGGGCTCCCCAAAGAGGAAAAAATAAGCAACAAGAAGCAATCTCTAGGGCTAGACACAACTAAAGGGGAGCCGGCTTATGCGGCGACTCTCTCATGAGCATAATGAGATCTAGCCACAAACTACATGTAGGGCTATTACCGGATGATGTTTCCCGAGGCCCGAAGCTGTCTAAATCCTTGTCTTACATTGCGTCTCTCGATTGCGCTCAACCCCTCTCAAGCTAATACAAAGACGCGTTGGCCTTACGACTAAGTCCTCACAGTAGGACATCTGCCGTGACAATTCCACGACAGTTGGGGTTAGAAGGGGTGTAGCTGGTTCTCTGTCCAACTGGGTAGGGGTACAATCTGTGAGAGTCTGGGTTATGTGTGGTGGATCTGGTCCTTGGGCAAGTACAACCGTGGTTCTATCTACTTCAACTGGTAGCACTATCTTTTCGGAAGACCGTGTTGTTACTCCCTTAGATACTGCCATCACGCTCACCAATTCAAATGGCTGATAAACAAGAAAAGTAATTGAAAGTATAGACATTGCATGATAGACAGGTGCAATAGATAGTGGGGAATAAAAGAGGGCATGAAATAATTCATATTTATGTTATCTAACCAAACAGGATAGCATGACACAATTTCACATATATGATGGCTAACTAAATAGGATATCATGACACAATTTCGCATTATGATGGCTAACTAAAAAGATGGAAAGGCATAGTTCAAAATATGAGACTATGTAAACAGGATGACATGACATAACTATATAATGTGTTTATTAAATAGGTTGGCATGCCATAATTCACATACATTCACAGATTGAATGCCATAATTCAAAATATGATGACTGTAAACACTAAACAGGATGAGATGATATAACTATATGATGTCTTTATTAAATGGGTTGCCATGCCATAATTCAGATAGATGATGTGTATGTACTATGTAAACATGATGGCATGATATAATTCAAATATATGATTTATATAGTAAGCAAGTAAGAAAATGGCAATCCATATATGATGTAAAAACTAAGCAATGCAAGACAACATGCATGACATGGGTAATATAACCCTGCCAAGTTTGAGCATAGACCTCAGGGGGGAAATAGGACTGGTCATTAGTCTCTAAATCCTCCTCTGAGGAGCTCTCTGTAACCAGCAAGATGTCTGCTTCAGCAGGTAGCATTGTCTGCTCTGAATACCTTGTTTTCACTCCAGATACTTCCATCACCGCTTCAAATGGCTGATGCACAGGAAGAGTAGTTGAATATACAAACGTTGTCGACAAATGGAACACGTAATACAAAAAATGATAGCATGATATAATTCACATACATGATGATTGGCTAAATAGCATGGCATTGCATAATTCACATATATAATGCCTTTGCAACAAGATAGCATTGTATAATTCACATATATAATGTCTTGCAACAAGATGGCAATGCATAATTCACATATATGGTAATTAGACACTGAAAAGGTGGCATTCACACAAAGCATGTCTAAACTAATCAAATGACATAGCAATGCGAGACACCATACGCACGATATGAGCAACATAACCCTGCCAAGTTAGAGCATACACCTCGGGGGGAATAGGACTGGTCATCTGTCTCTGAATCCTCCTCTGAGGAGCTATCCGTAACCAGCGAGATATGCGCTTCGTCAGATAGCATAGTCTGCTCTAAAGACCATGTTTTCACTCCAGAATTTGCCATCACCGTGTCAAATGGCTGATGCACACGAAGAGCAGTTGAATGTACTAACATTGTTGACAAATGTAATATGTAACGAAAAAAAAGGATGGCCTGATATAATTTACATATAAGATGACTGGCTAAGCAGGATGGCATTGCAAAATTCACATATATGATGCCTCGCTAAACAAGATGGTGTTGCATAATTCACATAAACGATGAATAAACTAAACAGATGGCATTCGCACAAAGGATGTCTAAACTAAGCAGATGACATATTTGATGTATAAAGTAAGAAATGCAAGACACCATATGCATGATATAACCAACATCAGCATGCCAAGTTAGAGCGAAGACCTCAGGGGGTAAATAGGAGTTGTCTTCTCCTTCTGAATCCCCCTCAGAACAGATATCTTCCTCTCGATTACAATCTGAAATGTGTGGAGGGGGGCTGCCTTTGCTCCTACCATGGAGCGACGTCTGCATGAAATTTTATTGCCACGCAAGGCTCGTCTGTTTTGCTCTACATTTTTAGTTCCGTTGTTTACAATAATTGTCATGCATAGAAATAAAACATAGTGAGATTACGTAAGGAGTGCATGCAGAAATCCAGAGTGATGGTGGCAACCTGTGGATAGACCCAAAACCAATAATAGCATGCAGATAATGGCTTCAATTAAAAAATATAGATAATGGCTTCTTTACTGTTTGTTTCCCACCCAACATGAAACTCATAGTAGACACCGGAGATTAACCAGATAGTAGATAAATACTATTGATAGCGGCCCCGATATGTACCCCACAACCATTTAAAAACTCAAATTTGACCATTAGTTTGGAGCTGACTCAGAGTCTAATCGGTGAACAGGACGATAAAGTAGCATGTAATATTAAGCGATGCATAACGTAAGCAGACACGAAAGAGTGCGACCTCTCTTGCGGACCCGTGTAGTCCTCGAGGTCATCTGCTCGGTTGATGATGGTAATGCAGTTTTCATGGCTGCCAGCAGCGGGGAAGAAGATCTGAGGCGGCGAAAGACAGTCTGGAGGCCGGACCCTGCTATGCTGGACCCTTCTGTCGTTGGAGCAGCTGAGCTGGGGTGGACGACGGCGTAGCAGGAGCGGGACAAACCACGCAAGGTTTTCTTTGACAACTATTTGTAAGAGAAGTAATTCTGTAAGGGCTCGTTTGAATTGGAGGATTTCAACAATGCAGGGATAGGAAATAGACAGGAATAGGATAGGAATGCACTTGCAAAACAGAGAATTTAAAAACACAGGATTTCTGCCAATCTGGGTGTTTGATTCACAACAATTGGAAGACCATAGGATGCAAATAAGCATGGTGAGATTAAGTCAAACCACAAGAAAATGTACGGTTATAATGCTATTATGCTACTATCTCTTAGTCTTGTGCTTCATGAATAGGAATTTGAAAAGGAGGACAAGTGAAAATTAAAATTTCTACGTTTTTTCTTTCAAGGAGACACTAAAGGAACAAATCTGTGTGCTCAGTGGACAATATATATAACATGTAGAATAAAAAGAGATGCAACAAGTGTACAACCTCTTTGGTGAGGCCATGTCGATCTCAGCGTGATTGGGTTGGCCGGTGAGGATGCTCCGGCTGACTTTGCTGTCGGAGGAGGGGAAGAAGATCTTAGGCATCTGGAGATGGAGCCCGAGGTACTACTCCGCTGTGATGGGGGGTTTCATCGTTGGAGCAGCTCCGGTGAGTTGTATGACGCCGAGGCTGAAGCAGGACAAGAGAGACAACGAACAACGTTAACCTGAGTGGAATTCTAATAGCATCTCCAATACATGACGTAAAATACATAACCAGAAAGTGCTAGATGTAAAATAGATCAGCCACTCATCTCTGAACTTAACTGTCGAAATTGAACTTAACTGTCGAAACTAAACTTAACTATCGAAACTGAACTTAACTGTTGAAACTGAATTTTGCTGTCGAAACTGAATTTTGTTGTCAAAACTGAACGCACTAGCAAGGTGAGGCTACACATCGGTCGACTGAATTTTTCATCTCTGGTCAGTCGATTTTGCAGCCGTTGGATACGAAATCAAGGGCATGTGGTTCATCTTCAACCTCCACCCCCCCTGAGCCTCCAGCCCCCACCGGCCAAACAGCAGCCCCCCGCCACCCGCGGCAGGCGATGCGCCGCCCCGCCCGCCCCAAAAACACTCCACCACCGGTCCGCCGCCGCCCCGGCCATCCCTCTAGCCCCCCCCCGTGCCGAGCTTTTTCTCCGGCGATCCCCACGCCACCGCCCCGCCACCCGCCGCGACCACCGCCCCCATCCTGAACCCTAAGATAGATAGTGGGGTACCTCTCCGGCGAGCCCCCCTCCCCGCTGCGGCTGGTTCTTCCTTCACCCCGGCGAGCCCCCCCACCCACCCCCTTGAAAATCGACTGACCCAAAAGTCGATTCAGTCGACTGAAGTGTAGCTAAATCGGAGCAGCATCGCAAGCAAGAGAAAGAGCGAGAGCAGCAGCGTGAGCAAGAGCAATTGCAAGAGTAGACCAGGCAGGGGACCGAGAGCAAGAGCAGAGCAGTAGCGCGAGCCAGAGCTAAAGCAGCAGCAGCTCCTACTGATGTGGACGTCGCCGCCGAGGGAGCGACACCATGGAGGAAGTGGCCAGCGACGCCGCCATGGATGGAGCCATGCCGTGTTGGCTCGGGACCGAGCGCTGGCAGCACCGTGAGATCGAATCAAGAACAAAATGCAGCGATTAGTGTACAATCTCTTTGGTGGCGCCGATTAGGCCACAGCTTCATCCGAGGAAATGGTGATGATGATGCTCTTCCGGTGGTGCAGGTGAAGACGGCGGTGTGGGAATGGAGGTGGCACGAAAGACGAGGGGAATGTCGGGGAAGCTCCTTGGAGATGAAGGACGGGGTGGCTGAACCGGCGGGACGATGAGATCGACGACGGATCCTCATCCGGTACGGTGGATGAGGGACGTCGATGTGTTGTTGTGGACGACGTCGTCGGGGAAGAGGCTCTGGCTGGGTGGCAGACGGAGCAGGGTGTGGGGTTTCGTCGTGGGTTTTCGCGGCCTCGGTGTACGAATGGGTGGGTGGATGGGATGGCAGTGGGGAGCCATGTCTTAGAGATGCGCTTGTCCGAAATGTGGGGTAAGTTATGAAAGTACCCCCACCGATTTGAGGCGGTTCTTTCGGTTTAGGGGTACCACGGGCATTTCGCATGTCGAGATTTCATAGGAGGTGGGAGTTTTCGCGCGCGTTGTAATTTCAGAATAGCAAGGTGCGGGTTGAGATGGAGGGAGTTGTCGGAGCACAACGAGACAAAGATATATATTAAATATTTCGGGCTAACAAGGCGCGGGTTGAAATTTCCGGACAAGCCTAACGTGTACTGTACCAAATCAATGCGCACTACAAATGTCATTCAAAACATTGAATTCATGTTATGTTCAATTAAAATATTTCGCTACGTGTATAATGCATGCAACCTACTACTCAAATGAACGTTTTAGTGCATGCCAAACATATATACTACCGCTTCAATATGAACTAAATTTGAATTCGTTTCTCTATTTGAATAAGATCTACAGTAATGATTGTTGTGAAGTCAAAGCATTTGAATTCGTTTCTCTATTTTAATAAGATCTGCAATCATCATTATTGTCAAGTTAAACCATCGTTTGTGTATTATCTTCATAGCACACCACATGATTAGTCTCGAGTTACATATGAACTATGTGTACTATATGAACTCGAACTAGATTTTTTGAATCCACTTTATTTTGATTTCAAATCACATTACATTTCTAGCTCTGGCTAGATCTTAATAATCTAAACCATGTCTCATATGTATAATGTGTTTATCACATTATGTATGGTGCCCCGCCCCCTACGCCTACAAGTATTTAGATGTGAGTTTCAAACACCACACATTACCACAAATTCAAATAAAATGTGAGAATGTTCGATATATAGTATTGTTTAGATTGTTCAATATTTAGTTGTAAGCTACAAATGACACACATTATCACAAATTCAAATAAAATGTTAGATTGTTTGATGTATAGTATTGTAACACCCACGATGCGGCTATATCTCCCACGTGTCGGAGCACGACTTAGAGGCATAACCGCATTGTAGGCAATGTTGCAAGAGGGGTAATCTTTCCACATCCCATGTACTGAATAAGAAAGAGGTACATAGTTGGCTTACAATCGCCACTTCACACAATACATAAATATAGCATTACAATCATCCAGATACAATCAAGGTCCGACTACGGAACCAAAATAAAGACAACCCCAAATGCATAATGTCCCCGATCGCCCCAACTGGGCTCCACTACTGATTGTTTGGAAAGGAAACGTAGTGTCATCCTGAGTCCTCATCGAACTCCCACTTGAGCTCAGTCGTATCTCCTGGAATGGTATCATCGGCACCTGCATCTGGTTTTGGAAGTAATCTGTGAGTCACGGGGACTCAGCAATCTCACACCCTCGCGATCAAGACTATTTAAGCTTATGGGTAGGTAAAAGGTATGAGGTGGAGCTGCTGGAAGCACTAGCATGTATGGTGGCTAACTTACGCAAAAGAGAGCGAGAAGAGAAGGCAAAGCACGTTCGAGAAACTATGATCAAGAAGTGATCCAAGACTACTACAATCAAGCATAACCCAAGACTGTGTTCTCTTCCCGAACTCCGCCGAAAAGAGACCATCACGGCTACACACGCTGTTGAACCATTTTAATTAAGTTAAGTTTCAAGTTTTCTACAACCGGACATTAACAAATTCCCATCTGCCCATAACCGCGGGCACGGCTTTAGAAAGTTCAAAACCCTGTAGGGGTGTCCCAACTTAGCCCATCACAAGCTCTCACGGTCAACGAAGGATATTCCTTCTCCCAGGATGACCCGATCAGACTCGGAATCCCGGTTACAAGACATCTCGACAATGGTAAAACTAAACTAGTAAAGCCACCCGAATGTGCCGACAAATCCCGATAGGAGCTGCACATATCTCGTTCTCAGGGCACACTGGATAGGTCAAGCTATGAGTAAAACCAACCCTCGAGTTGCCCTGAGGTGGCCCCGCAGGCTGCCCATTTCGGACCAACACTCAGAGGAGCACTGGCCCGGGGGGGTTTAAAATAAAGATGACCCTTGAGTCCGCGAAACCCAAGGGAAAAAGGCTATGTGGAAAATGGTAAAACCAAGGTTGGGCCTTGCTGTAGGAGTTTTTTTCAAGGCGAACTGTCAATGGGTTCCCATTATAACCCAACCGTGTAAGGAACGTAAAATCAAGGAACCTAACACCGGTATGACGGAAACTAGGGCAGCAAGAGTGGAACAAAACACCAGGCATAAGGCCGAGCCTTCCACCCTTTACCAAGTATATAGGTGCATTTAAAGTAAACAAGATATAATAATGATATCCCAACAATAAACATGTTCCAACAAGGAACAAACTCCAATCTTCACCTGCAACTAACAACGTTATAAGAGGGGCTGAGCAAAGCGGTAACATAGCCAAACAATGGTTTGCTAGGACAAGGTGGGTTAGAGGTTTGACATGGCAATATGGGAGGCATGGTAAAGCATGTGGTAGGTATCGTAGCATAGGCATATCAATAGAGTGAGCAACTAGCAAGCAAAGATAGAAGTGATTTCGAGGGTATGGTCATCTTGCCTGCAAAGTTCTCCGAGTTGACGTAAGGTTGACCCTTGTAAGCGTACTCAACGGGTTCCTCGATCACGTACTCGTCTCCCGGCTCAACCCAAAGCAAGAACACAAGCAAAGGGAAACACAATCAACCGCGGTGGAATGCGCAAGCAACATGATGCAAAACATGGCATGATATGCGGATGTGATATGCAATGCATATGCATGCTCCAGAAGGAAAAGATTGAATCAGGCCTCAACTTGGCAAACCAAGAGTGCCCCTGGAAATATGAGTTTATTTCGGTCGAAATCGATATAAAGATCACCGAAATCGGATGCACGGTTTGCAAATGGCAAGCAAAACAATAATGGCACCAATCTGCGATTAACAGCAGGATGCCATCTAAATGCATCAAGAAAAATAAGCTACTGCACTCTAACATAACAACAAAGCACATGGTAGTGATCCAATCAAGATGCTTGACAAAAGATGAACACTGAGCTACGGCTAAATCACACAATAGCAGGTTCAAACAAGCATGGCAAAAGTGCAAAAGATATAAGGTTCACAGACTTAGCAAAAATAACAACATGTCAGGATTTAACATCAGGAAGCAATGTTTAGAGAAAGATAACAACATGCTACAGGAACATATCATGGCACAGCAAGGCATGGCATGAAACTAATCAAAGCATATAACAAAAGTCCCTTACTGACCATAAGCCAAAAAGGATCAAAAGATACAATGGCAACCATGTAAACATAGCAAGTTTCGTTAACAGATTCAGAGTTAGCAGAAATCTGGGCATGGCAGAAACAGAGTTATATAGGCATGTTTATGAGCTCGATGCACTCACTACAAGGCATTGCATGACAAACTAAGCATACACCCAGCAAGAATACATGATCAATAAGCTAACCAAGGCAAGAACACTCTCATAGCATGCATGGATCAACTACAACAACCTCGGCAAAATTGATTAACACGTAAACAATCTGCCAGGAACATTCTATAGCAAAAGTAGAGAAAGATTGAGTCATGCTAGGGTACTCCATAATTGCAAACAAAGACATGGATGGATAGAGCACAACAATATCTCAAAATCATCCTTACTGAACATGCTCAAAATAGGCATGGATCACTCTGTAGCAGCAAGAATACATGGCATAAAAATATCATCAGGAAAATGACTTAAAAGAATTCTAAGTCCCTGAAATCAGCAACATCACGAGAGCTACTTTGCATGCTTGTGCTAGTCACCACATTGATCACAAAAATACATGGCATACACCCCTGTAAAGATGGCATGGCATAGCCCAAAACACATGTAGGGCTCAAATTCATAGGAGGCACACATTAAACATGGCAAAAATGATAAATGTCCATAATCTGTTAAGAATCTGAAACTAACAATACATAGCACTCTTGCAACAGCATTTAGGGCATCAAGATGAACTCAAATGAACATGGTGCAATGGAATGAAATGAAGTACACATCCAGATGAACAATTTGATATGCTACACGCGCGAAACGGAGCTACGGATGCAAAGTTATGATGCGATGAAGAATGCTAAAAATATTAGGGACTTAGGGGAAAACGAGGTCAACCCCTAGGTTACTGTAGCCAGATCTGGATCGGGCGCGTTTTACAAGGTTCGCCGAAACAGTAGCTCGCCGGAGTCGAAGGAGCTCGCCGGAGTGATGGGACTTGCCGGATCCGGAAGAGAAGGAGGGCGCGGCGGCGAGTGGCGCTGCTCCGCCGGCCGTGGCGGCGCTCCAGATCGCCGTAGTCGGCGGGCGGTGATGGCCGGACGGCAGGGCGGCGAAGCTGGCGAGGCGGCGGGGCGGCGATGGCGCGGGAGGCGGCGCACTCGGGCGCGGCCCGGCGGGTCACGGGCCGGGAGGGGCCGACCTGGGCCGCGGCGGGCCGGTGGTGATGTGGGGCGCGGTTGCCACGTGTCGGCGCGCAGTTGGATGCGGGCGGTGGCGCGGCGTGTCCGTCCGCCGACGGACACGTCTGGTGCGGAGAGGGGAAGGTTAGGGTAGGGTTTGATCCGGGATTTTTGGGGGAGGCACCTATTTATACATAGAAGGAGCTAGGAGACTCCAAATTGAGCACGGTTTTTGGCCACGCGATCGTGATCGAACGACCGAGATGATGGAGGGGGTTTTGGTGGGTTTTGGGCCACTTTGGAGAGGTGTTGGGCTGCAACACACACAAGACCTTTACGGTTCCTCGGTTAACTGTGGGAGTATCAAACGAAGTCCAAATGGCACGAAACTTGATAGGCGGTCTACCGGTAGTATACCAAGGCCGCTTGGCAAGTCTCGGTCCAATCCGAGAATGTCTAGCACCCGCACAATAAAAGAGGAAAAAGGGGACGCCGGAGGACATAGGAGTGCCGGAATGCAAAACGGGCAACGGGGAAAATGCTCGGATGCATGAAACAAACACGTGTGCAAATGCGATGCACATGATGACATGGTATGATATGCACGACAAGGACAAAAACAAAACGAAGACAAAACCCAACACCGAGGAAATATCATAACTTAGTGCCGAAAATGGCAAGAGTTGGAATACAAATATGGCAAGTTACATACGGGGCGTTACAACACTCCACCACTACGAAAGGATCTCGTCCCAAGATCTAGGACTGGAAAAACTCCAGATATTTGGAACGGAGGTGGTCCTCGCGTTCCCAGGTGGCTTCACGGTCGGAATGATGTGACCACTTCACTTTTAGGAATTTGATAGACTTGTTGCGAGTCTTGCGCTCAGTTTCTTCAAGAATAGCAACGGGATGCTCATGATAAGACAGGTCTTCTTGGAGATCAATCTCTTCGAAGTTGATGGTGCGGTCAGGACTCTTGAAACACTTGCGGAGCTGAGACACGTGAAACATGTCATGCACGTTTGCAACGTTGGATGGAAGCTCAAGTTGATAGGCGAGATCACCTCTTTTGCCAATGATCTTGAAAGGACCCACGTATCTAGGGGCAAGCTTCCCTTTGATACCAAAGCGACGAGTACCTTTCATTGGAGAGACGCGGAGGTAGACATGGTCTCCGATCTCAAAAGCCAAGTCACGATGCTTGCTATCATAGTAACTCTTCTGGCGTGATTGCGCGGCTTTGAGATTTTCACGAAAGACTTTGCACATTTGTTCAGCCTCTGTGATCAAGTCATTGCCAAGAAGTTGGCGTTCACCAGTCTCTGACCAGTTAAGAGGAGTATGACACTTTCTGCCATAGAGAATCTCGAATGGGGCCTTGCCCGAACTCGCTTGGAAGCTGTTGTTGTAGGAGAACTCTGCATATGGAAGACAATCTTCCCACTTCATACCGAAAGAAATGACAATTCCCTAAGCATATCTTCAAGAATTTGATTGACTCGCTCAACTTGGCCACTAGTTTGAGGATGAAAGGTTGTGCTGAAGCCAATGTTGGTGCCCATGGCCTTCTGAAAAGAATCCCAGAACTTAGAGGTAAAGATGCTTCCATGATCTGAAGATATCAACTACGGAATGTCGTGCAGAGAGACAATCCTGGAGGTATATAGCTCTGCCAACTGAGCTGCTGTGATAGACTCTTTGATAGGAAGAAAATGAGCCACTTTAGTGAGCTTGTCGATGACAACGAAGATAGCATCATTGCCACGTTGGACTTGGGAAATCCAGTCACGAAGTCCATCTCAATATGGTCAAACTTCCATTCTGGAATGGCAAGAGGTTGGAGGAGACCAGCTGGTCGTTCGTTTTCTGCTTTCACTCTTCTGCAGACATCACATTCATTCACGAACTAAGCAATCTCGCGCTTCATTCGAGTCCACCAATACAACTGCTTGAGGTCATGGTACATCTTTGTACTTCCAAGGTGAATAGACAGGGGTGAATTGTGAGCCTCGTTCAATTTGACTTTATGAAGGTCACCCTTAGGAACAACAATGCGATCATCGAAGAATAGAGTATCCTTGTCATCAAGGCGATAGCACTTGTACTTGGGTTGGCTCTTGACAATCCCAATCTTCACCTTCTTCACCATAGCATCAAGAAGTTGAGCCTCACGAATCTGATCTTCCAAAGTAGGAGAGACTTGGAGGTTGGCAAGGAATCCTTGAGGAACAACTTGGAGATTAAGTTTGCGGAAAGCTTCACAAAGCTCTGGTTGGTAGGGCTTGAGAATCAAACTGTTGCATTAAGCCTTCCTTCTCAAAGCGTCAGCAATGACATTGGCCTTGCCTGGAGTGTATTCAATACTCGGATTATACTCTTGAATAATTTCGACCCAACGAGTCTGCCGGAGGTTGAGGTTGGGCTGAGTGAAGATGTACTTGAGGCTCTTATGATCAGTGAAGATGTCCACTTTCCTTCCCAACAAGAGATGTCTCCATGTTAAAAGAGCATGGACAACTGCCGCCAACTCGAGGTCATGAGTGGGGTAGTTCTTTTCGTTGGGCTTCAACTGGCGAGAGGTATAGGCGACAACTTTCTTCTCTTGCATTAACACAGCACCGAGACCTTGAAGGGAAGCATCACAGAAAGCCTCAAACGGTTTGGATTCATCAGGAGGAGTCAGAACTGGCGCTGTGACTAACTTCTCTTTGAGGGTGTTGAACGCGCTGTCACATTCAGGCGTCCAGACATACTTCACATGCTTCTGGAGGAGGTTGGAAAGAGGCTTCGCGGTCTTAGAGAAATTCTCAACGAACCTCCGACAATAGCTTGCGAGCCCAAGGAAGCTGCGGAGTTGCTTCACATTCTGAGGCGGTTCCCAATTCACAATTGCAGACACCTTCTCAGGATTAATAGCTATGCCCTTGGCGAAGATGATATGCCCAAGGTAGAGAACCTCATCGAGCCAAAAATCGCACTTTGAAAACTTCGCATAGAACTGATGTTCTCTGAGTTTATCCAGCACCAATCTCAAGTGCTTGGCATGATCCTCCTTGTTCTTGGAAAAGACCAAAATGTCATTGAGATAGACCAAGACGAAGTCATTTGTGTAGGGGTTGAAGATGAAGTTCATCATGCGGGAGAATGTTGGAGGAGCATTGACAAGGCCGAAAGACATGACAGTGTATTCATATGAACCATAGCTTGTTCTGAATGTTGTCTTGGGGATATCTTGTCCATGAATGTGAATCTTATGATAGCCCATACGGAGGTCAAGCTTGGAGAATACTTGAGCACCTTTGAGTTGCTCGAAAAGCTTGTTGATGTTGGGAAGTAGGTACCTGTTCTTTATGGTCTTCTTGTTCAATGGATGGTAATCGACACAAAGTCAGTCCGTTCCATCCTTCTTCTTGACAAAAAGAACACCACAACCCCATGGAGAAGAACTTGGTCAGATCAGACCCATACGCTCTTGAATATCGAGTTGTTTCTTCAGCTCCTTCAACTCTTCAGGTCCAAGCTTGTAAGGACGTTTGCAAACAGGTTTCGTGCCAGGCTCAAGATCAATGACGAATTCAACTTGCCGGTGAGGAGGCATTCCTGGAAGCTCTTCTGGAAAGACTTCTAGATATTCACAAATGATTGGAATCTGAGAGATGGCATCCAACTCACCCTTCTCATTGAGAGAAAACAGTCGAATGGTATCATCACGAGCGGCAAAGACAATCACATCCTCAGACGAGTGTGTCAATTGAATTTGCCTGGCAGCACAATCAAGCTGAGCCTTGTGCTTAGAAAGCCAGTCCATTCCGAGAATAAGATCAATATCCGAGTTACCAAGGACCATTGGAGAAGATAGAAACTTATAGTCGCCCAACGTGATAGAAACATCTAGAACCACCAAACTGGCACTCAATCGTTTACCCGGAGAAACGATATCCATTGATTTACCCAAATGAGAAGAAGTGAATTCGTTCTTGGCAAAAAATGGTTTTGACATGAAACAATGCGATGCACCAGTGTCAAAAAGAACTTTTGTAGGAATATCGTTAACAGAAGGTTACCCATGATCACTTCTGACGAGTCCTCTGCCTGAGCTGCGTTCAACAAGTTGACCTTAGCATGCTTGGGATTATCTTTGACCACTGCATTGCTAGCAGATCTCACAGGAGGAGGAGGAGGAAGACGCCTCTGGTTGAAGCATTTGTTTGCATAGTGACCCTTCTGTTGACACTTGTTGCACGTGACCTCTGAGAGCGGACAGTGATACGGAGCACTTGATCTTGGAGCATGAGACGAAGTCTTGTTCTGAAAGCCTGGGTTGGGTGGGTGGGAAGATCCATTGCCACCTTTGCTCTTCTGCTGATAAGGCTGACGGAATGGAGGAGGAGGAGGCAACCAATACTTTTGCTGCTTAGCTGCCACTTGAGTGGAAGAAGAAGAAGAAGGAGTTGCATCCCTGACTCTCTTCTTGGAAGCATCGCACTTGAGCTGAGCAGTCTCTTGCTTTAGTGCCATATTGTAGGACTCATCATACTTTTTCGGCTCAAAAAGCACACGTGCTAGTTGCAGATCTTCTCGGAGGCCGCCTCTGAACTGATAAATCATGCTCTTCTCGTCAGGGACGTCTTGCTTAGAGAAACGAGCGAGCTTCTGGAACATGTTGTTGTATTGGTAAACAGACAAGCTGCCTTGCTTCAGATTGTGGAACTCCTCACGCTTGCTCTCAACAACACTCTGAGGAATGTGGTGAGCTCTGAAGTCTTGGCGGAAATCATCCCATGTAATCACATGACCTCCTCTGGAATCTTTGTATTGCTGATACCACTCTGCAGCTTGGTCTTTGAGTTGGAACGAGCCAAACTTGACAAAGTCCTCGGGCCTGATGTTGCTGCACTCGAAATGTTTACAGATATCCACGAGCCAATCATCAGGGTCTGTGGCCTCGACACAGTTACTGAAGGTCTTTGGCTGGTTTGCGAGGAACTGGTTGAGTGTAGCAAACTGATTTTGGTTGTTGCCATTGCCTTGATTTCCTTGGTTGCGCTCTTGCAAGAGTTGCATAATCAGCTACGTGTTGGCATTGGTAGCGGCCATCACAGCATGCCATGCCTCCGGAGGTGGAGGTGGTGGCGGCGGATCCGGATTCACACGTGTTGGAGGAGCCATCCTGAAGAGGGTGACATCCGTTAGCATCTTGACAGACATATATTCAAGCTGAATCAAATGGATCAAAATTGCAACATATAGCCTTAACATTCGAACAAGAATGAACGAATGAATTCCAAATTAAATGGTCACACTTCCATAAATTGAGAAGCCACTTAGATAGAGGTAGATGAATAAAAACAACAAGGTACGGACATGAACAAATACTTGGTGAGGATTACCCAATCACAAACCAAATATCTGCGGAAGCAATACTAGAGCTACATGAATTCCCACCTATGAAACTCCCAAAATTTTCCGGTTATGCAATCAGGTGTTGGGGATACAGGGGAAGCATAATATCTCACCCAAAACTAGCAAATCCTACATCCAGCTGTATCCATCCTTCAACACATAACCAAGAAACCTTTGGAAATAATTTACCTCAACCTTCAAAAAGCATCCGTTATACGAGTTATGGCAATACTCCCGAACTCCCGCACCAGTACTGGGTGGCGTCGGGGTTATATCACCAACAACTGCATAAAAGAGATTTTCGATGTCCGTGAAACTCAGGTATTCCAGAACTGCAATGATAAAATTGATTCGACAACACCTCGGAGCTCAACTCCCTGGGACACTGCCACAACCCCTAAATGTCAGGAGGCACCAAGAACAATGTTCTCGTCACAAAACCATCGGAACGATTCCAAGATACCCGCATGATCCTAGAAAGAAATTAGTGAAATTTGAGAAGAGAAGAGTCAAAACTCTATGTCAGGATGCCTCACCAGAGCGATGAAGGGACTAAGGAGTAAAAAGAATCCTACTCTCCGATATATATAATCCTAAAAGACTCAAAACATTTTTCTAGACTCAACAATGCCAGCGATTCGATCAAGCAGGGGGCTCCTAAGTCAGGGAAGGTTCTAATTACCAACTTGTAACACCCACGATGCGGCTATATCTCCCACGTGTCTGAGCACGACTTAGAGGCATAACTGCATTGTAGGCAATGTCGCAAGAGGGGTAATCTTTACACATCCCATGTACTGAATAAGAAAGAGGTACATAGTTGGCTTACAATCGCCACTTCACACAATACACAAATATAGCATTACAATCATCCAGATACAATCAAGGTCCGACTACGGAACCAAAATAAAGTCAGCCCCAAATGCATAATGTCCCCGATCACCCCAACTGGGCTCCACTACTGATCGTTTGGAAAGGAAAGTAGTATCGTCCTGAGTCCTCATCGAACTCCCACTTGAGCTCAGTCGTATCTCCTGGAATGGTATCATCGTCACCTGCATCTGGTTTTGGAAGTAATTTGTGAGTCACGGGGACTCAGCAATCTCACACCCTCGTGATCAAGACTATTTAAGCTTATGGGCAGGTAAAAGGTATGAGGTGGAGCTGCTGGAAGCACTAGCATGTATGGTGGCTAACTTACGCAAAAGAGAGCGAGAAGAGAAGGCAAAGCACGTTCGAGAAACTATGATCAAGAAGTGATCCAAGACTACTTACGATCAAGCATAACCCGAGACTGTGTTCTCTTCCCATACTCCGCCGAAAAGAGACCATCACGGCTACACACGCTGTTGAACCATTTTAATTAAGTTTAAGTTTCAAGTTTTCTACAACCGGACATTAACAAATTCCCATCTGCCCATAACCGTGGGCACGGCTTTAGAAAGTTCAAAACCCTGTAGGGGTGTCCCAACTTAGCCCATCACAAGCTCTCACGGTCAACGAAGGATATTCCTTCTCCCAGGATGACCCGATCAGACTCGGAATCCCGGTTACAAGACATCTCGACAATGGTAAAACTAAACCAGCAAAGCCACCCGAATGTGCCGACAAATCCCGATAGGAGCTGCACATATCTTGTTCTTAGGGCACACCGGATAGGTCAAGCTACGAGTAAAACCAACCCTCGAGTTGCACCAAGGTGGCCCCGCAGGCTGCCCATTTCGGACCAACACTCAGAGGAGCACTGGCCCGGGGGGGTTTAAAATAAAGATGACCCTTGAGTCCGTGAATCCCAAGGGAAAAAGGCTAGATGGCAAATGGTAAAACCAAGGTTGGGCCTTGCTGGAGGAGTTTTATTCAAGGCGAACTGTCATGGGGTTCCCATTATAATCCAACTGTGTAAGGAACGCAAAATCAAGGAACATAACACCAGTGTGACGGAAACTAGGGCGGCAAGACTGGAACAAAACACCAGGCATAAGGCCGAGCCTTCCACCCTTTACCAAGTATATAGGTGCATTTAAAGTAAACAAGATATAATAATGATATCCCAACAATAAACATGTTCCAACAAGGAACAAACTCTAATCTTCACCTGCAACTAACAACGCTATAAGAGGGGCTGAGCAAAGCGGTAACATAGCCAAACAACGGTTTGCTAGGACAAGGTGGGTTAGAGGTTTGACATGGCAATATGGGAGGCATGGTAAAGCATGTGGTAGGTATCGTAGCATAGGAATATCAATAGAGCGAGCAACTAGCAAGCAAAGATAGAAGTGATTTCGAGGGTATGGTCATCTTGCCTGCAAAGTTCTCCGAGTTGATGTAAGCTTGATCCTCGTAAGCGTACTCAACGGGTTCCTCGATCACGTACTCGTCTCCCGGCTCTACCCAAAGCAAAAACAAGAGCAAAGGGAAACGCAATCAACCACGGTGCAATGCGCAAGCAACATGATGCTAAACATGGCATGATATGCGGGATGTGATATGCAATGCATATGCATGCTCCGGAAGGAAAAGATTGAATCAGGCCTCAACTTGGCAAACCAAGAGTGCCGCTGGAAAGATGAGTTGATTTCGGTCCAAATCGATATAAAGATCACCGGAATCGGATGCACGGTTTGCAAATGGCAAGCAAAACAATAATGGTACCAATCTGCGATAAACAGCACGATGCCATCTAAATGCATCAAGAAAAATAAGCTACTGCACTCTAACATAAAAAAAAAGCACATGGCAGTGATCCACTCAAGATGCTTGACAAAATATGAACACTGATCTACGGCTAAATCACACAATAGCAGGTTCAAACAAGCATGGCAAAAGTGCAAAAGATATCAGGTTCACAGACTTAGCGAAAATAACAACATGTCAGGATTTAACATCAGGAAGCAATGTTTAGAGCAAGATAACAACATGCTACAGGAACATATCATGGCAAAGAAAGGCATGGCATGAAACTACTCAAAGCATATAACAAAAGTCCCTTATTGACCATAAGCCAAAAAGGATCAGAAGATACAATGGCAACCATGTAAACATAGCAAGTTTCGTTAACAGATTCAGATTTGCAGAAATCTGGGCATGGCAGAAACAGAGTTACATAGGCATGTTTGCGAGCTCGATGCACTCACTACAAGGCATTGCATGACAAACTAAGCATACACCCAGCAAGAAGACATGATCAATAATCTAACCAAGGCAAGAACACTCTCATAGCATGCATGGATCAATTACAACAACCTCGGCAAAATTGATTAACACGTAAACAATCTGCCAGGAACATTCTATAGCAAAAGTAGAGCAAGATTGAGTCATGCTAGGGTACTCCATAATTGCAAACAAAGACATGGATAGATAGAGCACAACAATATCTCAAAATCATCCTTACTGAACATGCTCAAAAGAGGCATGGATCACTCTGTAGCAGCAAGAATACATGGCATGAAAATATCATCAGGAAAATGACTTAGAAGAATTCTAAGTCCCTGAAATCAGCAACATCACGAGAGCTACTTTGCATGGTTGTTCTAGTCACCACATTGATCACAAAAATACATGGCATACACCCCTGTAAAGATGGCATGGCATATCCCAAAACACATGTAGGGCTCAGGTTCATAGGAGGCACACATTAAACATGGGAAAAATGACAAATGTCCATAATCTGTTAAGAATCTGAAACTAACAATACATAGCACTCTTGCAATAGCATTTAGGGCATCAAGATGAACTCAAATGAACATGGTGCAATGGAATGAAATGAAGTACACATCCAGATGAACAATTTGATATGCTACACGCACGAAACGGAGCTACGGATGGAAAGTTATGATGCGATGAAGAATGATAAAAATATTAGAGACTTAGGGGAAAAACGAGGTCAACCCCTAGGTTACTGTAGCAAGATCTGGATCGGGCGCGTTTTACGAGGTTCGCCAGAACAGTACCTCGCGGGAGTCGAAGGAGCTCGCCGGAGGGATGGGACTTGCCGGATCCAGAAGAGAAGGAGGGCTTGGCGGCGAGTGGAGCTGCTCCGGTGGCCGTGGCGGCACTCCAGATGGCCGGAGTCGGCGGGTGGCGATGGCCGGACGGAGGGGAGGCGAAGCTGGCGAAGCTGGCGAGGCGGCGGGGCGGCAAGGCGGCGGGGCGGCGGTGGCGCGGGAGGCGGCGCGCTCGGGCGTGGCCGGGCGGGGTCGCGTGTCGGGGGTGCCCGACCTGGGCCGCGGCGGCCGGCGGCGATGAGGGGCGCGGTCGCCATGTGTCGACGCGCAGTTGGACGCGGGCGGCGGCGCGGCGTGTCCAGCGGAAGACGGACACGTCCGGCCCGGAGAGGGGAAGGTTAGGGTAGGGTTTGATCCGGGATTTTTGAGGGAGGCACCTATTTATACATAGAAGGAGCTAGGAGACTCCAAATTGAGCACGGTTTTGGGCCACGCGATCGTGATCGAACGACCGAGATGATGGAGGGGGTTTAGGTGGGTTTTGTGCCACTTTGGAGAGGTGTTGGGCTGCAACACACACGAGGCCTTTACGGCTGCAGTATCAAACGAAGTCCAAATGGCACGAAACTTGACAAGCGGTCTACCGGTAGTATACCAAGGCCGCTTGGCAAGTCTCGGTCCAATCCGAGAACGTTTAACACCCGCACACGAAAATAGGCAAAAGG